>NC_059265.1:6574258-6581982 GCF_017591435.1 Portunus trituberculatus
CAGTCTCCACGCCACCACCGACCCCTCGAGTCTACGCAGCCCAGTGGCCGTGTGTGTCTTGGCGTTGGGCGTGACGTGCAGCAACGGGAAGCTTGATGCACAGCACAGCACAGCACAGCACAGCACAGCGGAGAGATTGGTGGTGTATGTAAATAAATAGTGTGCGTTGACTTGCTGTGATGATAGGAAGGAAGTTGTTAGTCAGTCAATAGAGGGTTGTTAGGAATTTTGACTGATAAAAGGATAACAGGATATGTGTAGGATGTGCACTGTGTCTAATGGAAGGTTAACTATACGGTGTCTGTCTGCTTGTATGTAACTAAGATGTATCGGGAACCATCGCTACGTATACTGTGTCTAATGGAAGGTTAACTATACGGTGTCTGCGTGTCTATGTAGGATGTATCCGGAACCATCGCTACGTATGAGTGTTAAATTTACTTGGTCATTCATTTACTAGTGCGGTTAGAGTAACGGGTTCAGAATAGATTTGGGTAATGACCGTGGCAAGTGAAGTGTTTTCGTGGTCATTGTAGTTGTGTAGGAAGGAAGAATTAGTTATCCTCTTCAGTACTGTGACGCATTTTCACCTTGAGACGTGTGTACGATTAGATAATTCTATTGTTACAAAGCGTGTATAGATGTCACAAGGTTAATGGCCTGTGTCTTCACTATTTTAATTCCTCGCGTAAGTTTCTGAAGTTGTATAAGATAAAGTACTAACGGAAGGAATATGAAAAAGCGTCTTGGTGCTGAAGAGATTAAACGTGTCGCGTTACTATAGAACTCCTTAAGTAAGTTGTATTTGAGGCTAAAATATTTCGGGTAAGTCGTTGTGGTTCCCTTGTTATACAATGGCTACCTCTGCGAAAAGAATGAGTGGACAGGATTTCTTAACGTAACGGGGCTGGTGTTTCAAGGTACGTGCATTAGAAACGAGATGTGGTAGTATAACGGTAAGTTTGGGGATATATTCTTGAAATTAGTTCTTAGTGGTAAGCGGGCGTAGATGTTTAAGAGGTTCAAGAGTGATGTAGGTAATTGGTAAACTCGGATACTAATGTTCATGTTCGATTTGTGGTAGTGGTGGTGGTGGTGGTGGGGTGGGTGGTGGTAGTATCAAGAATACGTAGAATGAAGAGTGAAAGGCTGATTGAGGCAGTGAAGGAGTGTTAAGGGCAATGTTGCCTGTTAGCTGTAGGGATAATTAGTGAACAAGTTCATTTTTTTTGTTCATTTTTGTCCATTACAGGAGTTGACGATCCAAAGGCCTGACTCCACAGCGGTAATGAGCCTTGTGTACCTTGCACTGTCTTCACTGACAACGCCCACTACTAACCCCTCTGCCTCCGCCACCGTTTCAAGATCAGGGAAGGACTCTGCCTTGCATCGCGCACTGTGATGGTATGCAAGAACAAGTGCCAGAAAGCATGCATGTAGGCCGTGGTGGAATAATGAGATCAGGGATGCTAGGAAGGAAAGGAAGAGACTGAATAGGGTGTGCAGACAGTTAAGAGGAGACATGAGAGTGAGGAAGCTGAAAGGGAGTACCTGAATGCATGGGCAGCGTATGTGAGTCAGCAGAATGACGAAGCGAAAGATAATGAATGCTAAAGTTACAAGTGAGAGAAGTGTGATTCAGGCCCTTAGAGAGAAGGTATGGAAGGTGGGCGAGAATGGTATAGATTCCTGAGGGTGAGGGATGCCTAACAGTGAGAATGTGGAGAGCCTGTGGGTGAACAGGGCAGTGGTGACTGATAAGGAAGAAATGAGAAGGGCAATAAAGAGTTTTGGGAAGAGATTGGAGGTGTAAGTGAGGTCTTTGATGTGGATGAAGGACATGTGTCACTGGAGAGAAAGGATGCAGATGAGTTGAATGAAAGGATCAGCAGGGAGGAGGTGGAGAAATGTGTGAAGAAGCAGAAGAATGGGAAGGCAGCAGGGCCGGATGAGATACCGTATGAAATGTACAAAAATGGAAGTAGTGATTGATAGGATGACTGAGTTGTTCAACCAGGTGTGGGAGGAGGAGAGTGCCAAGAATGTGGAATGAATGCAGGGTGACTTTGTTGCATAAGGGAGGATATAAGAGTAAGAATGAGTTGAGGAACTACAGGCCGATTGCGTTAGTTAACACAGTAGGCAAAGTGTTCAGTGCGGTGTTGAATGAGAGATTGTGCAAATGGATTGAGAGAGTTGGAGTGTTAGGCGAAGAGCAAAATGGATTCCAGTGGACAGGAGAGCAGAAGACAATCTGTTTGTGGTGAATGAATTGATTGAGAGAAAGAAAAGGGATGGGAGCAAACTATACTTAGGTTTCCTAGACATGAAAGCATATGATAGGGTAAACAGAGAAATGCTAGGTAGGGTGTTAGAAAAAATTGGGTTAAGTGCAAAGATAGTTAACATAGTGAGAAGTATGTATGTGGATACAAGAGCTAAGTATAAACTAGGGGATATAGAGACAGACTGGGTGAAGAGTGAAAGAGGAGTTAGGCAGGGTTGCATATTATCACCAACCATCTTTAGCTTATATACAGAAGAATTGGCTGCTAGAATGAGGAGAATGAATGCAGGTGTAAATGTGGGAAATGATAAGATAGATGTGCTCTTGTATGCAGATGATGTTGTAGTCATGAGTGAGTCGGCAGAAGAGCTACAGAGTATGTTGATGTAGTAGATGGGTATGGAAGAGATTTTGGAGTGAGATTTAGTAGTGAAAAGAGTAAGGTAATGGTTGTGCATAGGTCAGAGGATGAGAGGAACCATGTGTGGAGATTAGGAGTGAATGAGGTGCAGCAGACAGATGAATATAAGTATCTGGGGATGTGGATGAGTCCGGATGGCTGTGTAAAGATTAAGAATGAGAAGATAAGTATGGCAAATCAGTGGGTAGGTCGTCTAGGAAGTGCAGCAAGGATGAGGGCGAGTAAATATGACGTGCTGCGAAGTTTGGAAGAGCGTGGCTGTTCCGAGCATCATGTATGGTATGGATGTGATTGCTTGGAATGAGAGTGAACTAGATAAGTTAGAAATAGGGCAGAATAGAGTTGCAAGAATGGCACTTAATGCACCTAGATATGCAGCAGTAGAGGCCCTTAGGGGTGATATGGGTTGGAGCACTTTTAGAGAGAGATGTGAAAGCGACCCTAAAGTATAAGGCTAGGTTAGAACGAATGAATGATGCAAGGATAGTGAGAAAAAGTGTTCCTGTGGAATGTCAGGAGTAGCAAGTGGGGAAGAGGTGTGTCAGGCTGGTAGCAAAGAGTGGGTTAGTAAGTATTTGGGTTTTTCAACAGGTAGAAGAAAGACATTTAGAGAGAGACTGGAGTATGATTGTTAGAAATGGAGAAGGTAGAGAATGGGATGTAAGGAAGTGGAAGAGTGAGATAGACAGAGTAGTGAAAGGTGTGGGACTGGATGACTGGAGAAATAGGATGGAGCAAAAGAGTACCTTGGTATGGTATAGAGAAAAGAGGCCCCAATGTATGAAAAGTGGTATGAGGGAAGCCTGGGTGGTGATCTTCTCTTCCGAGCTAGGGCACAGTGCATGGATGTGAATGCAAGGAATTATAGATGGTCAGAGTCCCGCAGCAAAGTGTGCCAGATGTGTGACTTGGGGAGGATGAGACAGTGGAACATGTGGTGGTGGAGTGTGAAGTATGCCAGAGACAGGTATGAGATGATGCAAGTGGTGCTGAGGGAGCTGGGGCATGACAGAGTGGAGATGACAGGAAGGGAATGGATGGTGTTGCTGCTGGGACTGTGTGGGAGACGAATGAAAGGATGATTGAGGCTGTGAAAGAGTTCCTGGAGAGAATGTGGCGTGCCAGATGCAGGAACTAGTGGTGTGAAAGATGGTGATTGCCCTCTTTGTTGTCTGGTATTCTTTATGTTCCCTACAGGAGCTGCCGATACAAAGGCCTGACCCAGAAGAAATTCTGCGTCACCTGTACCATCAAGATCAAGATATCCCGCCCCTGCACCCGCCGCCGCTGCTGCTGCTGCTGCTGCCGCTAAGGGAGAATAGTTTGTTGAGTGGATGACGGCGCGTTCACTGACCCTCTCCCCATTACCCTACCAACTCCGGCCACCCACCCCCCTGCCACCAGACACCTGCTACACCACCACTACCGCCGGCTCCGTCCAGTGAAAGATTCATCGCAGACCTGCCATTCAACGCCTGCCGCCGCCGCCACCACCACCACCACCTCCTTATGGTGGTGTCACTGTACCTGGAGCTGTTGTCATGATTGAATAATAAATTGTGAAGAAATCTTTATTGTTTTGGAGAATTTCCTTTCCTGGGAATATTTGTGGCTGACTAGTCAGTAGTCGCCTCAGGCTGGCTTAGGTCACTGTCTGACACACCAATATTGCCTCCATCAACCTCCACACTCACTCTGAACAATAACAGGCCAGAAATAAAAACACGCTAACTAATTTCATGGTTTTCTTATCATAGCAATACAAGAAAATGGAGAGATGAGCTAATGTGAAAATATTAAAATGTGGGGGTGAAAAAAATGAGTAAATTAAGAAAAGACATTATCCTTGAAAAGTTATGGAAAAGTCAAAAAAAAAAATTGCATACCTGGCCAAAAAAACGGCAAAAAATGGTCAAAGCAAAAAAAAAAACCAAAGCCTAAATACTGCATTACTGGCCAAAAACCAGCAGAAAATGGTTAAAAAACTAGCCAAAACCCCCAAACTGACCCTAAATACTGCACTACTGGCCAAAAAACCCATAAGAAATGCAGGAAATTCCCAAATGGACCCCAAAAACACCCCAAATGGCCCTAAAAATGCAGAAAATGGACCTAAAAACCCCCACAAATGGCCCTAAAAATGTACTTAAGTCAAAAATACTCAAAAGAGTCTCCGGAGATTAGGCAGATCCATATTGGAGTTAAAATTAAATGCAAGAGTCTCCCTAGACTTTTATTTAACAATTCTTTACATTATTACATTGCCAGGAAGTCTACAAATATTTTAATAAAAAAAAAAAAATTATATATACAAAGAATACAGTGAAAAGTCTACACAAATTTTCAACTTAGTATAAAAACAGTGAGCAAAATCTATACAGATTCAACTTGGTATCAAAACTGAGCAAAATCTATACAGAAAAGTCTACACAAATTTTCAACTTAATAAACAATCAAATAGTAATAACATACATGAAAACAATACATTTTAAAAACAACACACACACATTAATCTTGTGCCCTCCATACACCCTTGCTAATGTCAATAAAATGGTCTAATGGTACAAAAATTTCAAGGTAAAAATGTGTCCTAGTACTGAAGGGTTAAAATAGTGAAGACTGCTGCCATTAATCTTCTGACCACCATAGATCCTTGCTATTGTCAATAAAATGGTCTAATAGTACACAAATCTCAATGTAAAAATGTGTCTCAGTACTGAATTCATAGAAGCAATCTGCAGACTAAGATACACTCTTGATACACCCCTGACACCCTGACACACCCTCACCTCACACACCTCCTAAAAACTTAACATACCCTTTCAAAAACCACAAAAAAGTGATTAACCAGCACAAACACACCCACACAGCACACTCTAAGGGTAAGTTCACACTACAAGCAGAGTGGGCAGAGTGGTTGCTAGCAACAATAATTTTGACATTGTTTTGGACGTACAGACGCAAAATAATTATTGTGGCACATTTTTGTGGGTGGGAAGCCAGCGACCTCCACGACTCCACCCACGGCCAAGGTGTCCACCAGTGTGAGCCTTTATTGCTGACAACAAAATGACAATCAATGACCAGACTGTGCATAGTTCTGGTACAATTTGACTCTTTATATTAGTAGTCTGCTGAGAAAAGCTGATTTTGTGATATTCTGGTCCTAGACATGAAACAAAAACACACTTTTTTTTTTCTACAGCTGTTCCTTCCTTGAGGAAAAATGAAAGGAAGAGGAAAAAAAGAAAGAAAAGAGAGAGAAAAAGAGAGGAGAATGAAGTGATATTCTCGTCCTATACATGAAATGAAAACACTTTTCTTTTTTCCACACCTGTTCCATCCCTTGAGGAAAATGAAAGGAAACTGACGAAAGATAAAAAAAAAAAAAAAAAAAAAGAGAGAGAAGAAGAAGAGGGATAAGGAAGTGATATTCTGATCCTATACATGAAAGGAAAACACAAACCCTTTTCCTTTTTCCTACAGCTGTTCCATCTCTTGAGGAAAAATGAAAGGAAGAGAAAATATAAAAGAACGAAGGAAGAGAGAGAAAAAGAGAGAAGAAAGTGATATTCTGGTCCTATACAAGAAAGGAAAACACTTTTTTCTTATTTTCCTACAGCTGTTCCATCCCTTGAGGAAAAATGAAAGGAAGAAGAGTAAACATAAAAGAAAAAAGGAAGAGAGAGAGAAAGAGAGAAAAAAACACACTGTACAGATCAGTGAGCCCCACACACACACACACACACACACAATGACTTTACCAACAGAATTTCACGTTCCTTTATATATCGTCAAATTTTTTGTTGTCCTTCCAGGTAAACAATGTGGAATTTGACACTATTTATTTATTTATTATTATTTTTTTTTATCATATTGTTGCCTGCCCGACCTGCTCTGTGGCTAAGAGGACACCCAGAATTCTTGTGTAGGTCACCCTGCTCTGCTTATTGTGTGAACACCTAACCGGACCGCTCTGCTTGTAGTGTGAGCATACCCTTACACACACACACACACACACACAGAGCCAATGGTCATTGAGGAGATGAGGGTGGAGTGCCCTTTAGCAAAGAGTGATCATCCAGTTTTGGAGTTCAAGGTGATAGATGAAGAGAAATCTAGAAGAAATGAAGAATATAAAGTGGGAAGATGGAATTATGCTAAGACAGATTTTGGAAACCTAAAGAAATTCTTTCAAGAGACAAATTGGATGAAATTCAAGAGTGCTAAGGAGCAAATGAAAAGTGGAAGGAATTTATAAAAATATACAAAGAAGGTGAGAAAAATTTGTACCAATAAGACAACATAGAAGTTGGAAAGCAGGACTGGTTTAACGATAGATGTGAAAAGGCTAGAACAAGAAAAGAGGATGCATGGAAGAGGTGGAGAAGGAAAAGACGGATTAAGCAGTGGGAAAGTTACAAAGAGCAAGAAATGAATATGTGTTGATTAGAAGAAGAAAAGAAAGAAACAAGAAAAGGATATAATTGATAAATGTAAAGACCAACCAAGGCTTTTTACAGACATGTGAACAACAACATCAAAAATAGAAAGTATTGAAAGTTTAGAAGTAAATGGGTATGCAGTGAAGATCCCAGGAAATGGCAGAGGCTATGAATGGATGCTTTCGGAAGGTATTCACAAAGGAGACTGCTTTTGACAAACCACTGGTAATGGAACAGAAAGGGATTATGAAGGAGTTTCAAGTAACTGTGGAGGAGATCAAGAATATGATGGGGAGTTTAGAAGTGAGAAAAGCTGTGGGACCTGATGGGGTATCAGGATGGATTTTAAGAGAATGCAGGAGCAACTGGCAGAAAAAGTTTGTGAAGTAATTGATGCCTCATTAAGGGAAGGTGTAGTGCCCCAAGACTGGAAAAGAGCTAACATTGTCCCAATCTATAAATCAGGTAACAAGAGACCCATTGAACTATAGACCAGTGTCACTTACAAGTGTGGTAGCTAAGATGTGTGAGAGGGTGGTGAAGAATAGATGGACAGACTTCTTGGAGAAAA
>NC_059265.1:6582482-6595616 GCF_017591435.1 Portunus trituberculatus
GCATGAGTTGGTAACAGTTGTTTCAGTATTGGTATAACTGTAATCCGGATTTGAGCTCCACGAACAACAACAAAACCACAGTGCGCGCTACAAGAATGGAGGGAAGAAGCTGTGACCGGGCCAAACCACTCACGCACGAAGAGAGAATATTGATTCTCAATCTTGTAAAAGAGAATAAAGACTTGCAAGACCGCTCAACAAACCCAGCTAGCCTTCACAAGAAAAAAATTAGCTTGGGAGGCGATCACCAAGTCATTTAATGCCATTAACATTTTTTTTTATATTAAGATATTTATAGCTAAATAAAAATTCAAGATTTTAGCATCAGCTGGTGCTTAGAGAGAAAATGACAATGTGAAAAAGAGGCAGGCTCAGGTAGTGAGTAACAAGCCCACATGTGATCAGAGTTATTGAATATCTGTGTTCTCAAGCATTCCTTATTGAAACCTGGCTTGCCACACACTTAAATAATTTTTCTTCTTTTCAAGTTTTGTATATGTATAGCAGTTCTGAATGTTTATTGTTGTTGCTCAATTTCACTATGTGTTTATAACAGGTTTATTCAACAACTTTACAGACTGCAGTGTTTTCATAATTTCCAGAATTCTTAACTTTCTTTTTTTTCTGTATCCTTCCATTATCCCTAAAGTGGTAATTTATCATGTGTTCGGAAATCACTGTCTTACAAAATCTATATCAAGAAACAGTGGTAATTCATTACAAGAGTTGAGAAATTTGTATTCTTTGGGATCTGCTAGACCACAATTTGTATGCATATCATTAAAAATTCCATAGTTAACACATTAGTATAGTCAATCATGAATTACATTAATCATGGCCTGAAATGGTTTGGATACAGGACTATACATCTTGAGAACTACCTACAATACTGTCAGTATACCTAGACTTAAATCCTTGCACATCACACCCAACTCAGTGAAAAGTTATCTGTTGACTTAGCTTTAACATTATTGCACTCAATGCTTATGTCACTCACTCTGAATTTATGGCCTCCGCACACTGAAACACTAAGGCTCTCTCTCTCTCTCTCTCTCTCTCTCTCTCTCTCTCTCTCTCTCTCTCTCTCTCTCTCTCTCTCTCTCTCTCTCTCTCTCTCTCTCTCTCTCTCTCTCTCTCTCTCTCTCTCTCTCAGATATTAATCCAGTTTTATTTATTTCAGATTGTGTTAAGAATATGAAGAAAGACAGACCAAGACAAGAAGAAGAAGAAGAAGAAGAAGAAGAAGAAGGAAGAAGGAAGAAGAAGAAGAAGATGAGAAGAGAAGAAGAAGAGAAGAGAAAAAGAAAAGGTAAAATAATAAATATTGTCATTTTATAAATTTTTTGCTATTTCTCTCTCTCTCTCTCTCTCTCTCTCTCTCTCTCTCTCTCTCTCTCTCTCTCTCTCTCTCTCTCTCTCTCTCTCTCTCTCTCTCTCTCTCTCTCTCTCTCTCTCTCTCTCCTCCTCCTCCCTCCTCCTCCTCCTCCTCCTCCTCCTCCTCCTCCTCCTCCTCCTCCTCCTCCTCCTCCTCCTCCTCCTCCTCCTCCTCCTCCTCCTCCTCCTGTACTAATACTATTACTATTATTACTATCCCATTGTGACCTGTGTGACCTCTGATCTTTTGCCACAGGACTCCCTGGACTGCGACTTCACTGTGACCCGAGAGGAGGTGGCCACTCAAAGCTGAGGTCACACGGCTTCCTTCCTTATGCAGGTCAGTGGTGTGGTGTGTGGTGTGAAGTGTGGTTAGGTTAGGTTGGGCTGGATAAGATTTTGAGGACATTTTGAGGCAGTTTGGCATGTTTGATGGGTATTTTAAAATAGTTTGGCATGTTTTAAGGGCATTTTAGACAGTTTGGCATGTTCTAAGGGCATTTTAGACAGTTTGGTATGTTTTGAGGACATTTTAGACAGTTTGGCATGTTTTGAGGGTATTGTAAGACAGTTTAGAGGCCATGTTAAGACAGTTTGGTATGTTTTGAGGACATTTTGTTACAATTTGGCAGGTTTTGAGGGCAATTTATAACAGTTTGGCTGGTTTTGAGGGTATATTAAGACAATTTGGGAGGTTTTAAGGAAATTGAAGATAGTTTGGCAGGTTTCAAGGCCATTTTAAGACAGTTTGGCAGATTTTGAGTGCAATTTAAGACAGTTTGGCAGGTTATGAGGATATATTAAGAGTTTGACATATTTGAGGGCATATTGAGACAGTTTGGCATGTTTTAAGGGCATTTTAAGACAGTTTGTTTGGTTGAGTTGCGTTCAGTTCAGTTTACAACATAGTGAAGGTGACTCAATGTAAACAGTGCATCTCTCATTACAGGAAAGTCAAGCCAAGCCAAGACAAGCCACGCCACAACACAACACAAGCCTTCTACAACACCTACAGCCATCAGCAACACCCAGGGTACAAGACAACACCTAAGCCATGAAGAAGAGTTAGGATAGATTAGCAGTTTGTCATGTTTTTTTTTTTTTCTTTTAAGGACATTTTAAGACAGTTTGGCATGTTTTTATGGTATTTTAAGATTATTTGGCATGTTTTTGATGGCATTTGAAGAAAGTTTGGCTGTGATAATACCATTTTATTGACATTAGGAAGGGTGTATGGAGGTGACAATATCAATGGGCACAGTTTTCACTATTTTAATCCCCACATGAGTTTGTGAAGCAAGTGTTGGATTCTCAGGACAAAGATGCAGTGTGCTTGTTAAGAGATTCACTCAGCGCTCACTCAATCATTCACTTACTGAGCTCAGAGGAATGAAGAATGTGCATTGTTGCTGCTTGTGTGTCAGTCAAAGGGCTATATTCACAAACAATTTACTCTCACCACGACTGCTTTCCAAGGCCACAGAGATGACTGGCAGGGTTTTCAAGAGTGTTTCTCCAGTTAATAATGTAGAAATGTAGTCACTCTGCCTCTAGAACCATAAAACACGATTAAAAACGCTTTATTCTCCACCATGACTATTTTCCAAGGCCAGAAATGATTGGCAGGGTTTTCAAGAATGTTTCTCCAGTTAATATTGTAAAAATCTTGTCATTCTGCCTTTAGAACTCTCTCTCTCTCTCTCTCTCTCTCTCTCTCTCTCTCTCTCTCTCTCTCTCTCTCTCTCTCTCTCTCTCTCTCTCTCTCTCTCTCTCTCTCTCTCTCTCTCTCTCTCTCTCTCTCTCTCTCTTTATTATTGAAAGAGTTGGTTTGTAAGATTGTGTCACTTCAAAACCAAACATTTTCATCTTTGAATATTTGTTAACTTGAAAAATTGTTTAAGAATATTTTGTGAAGTTGAAAATTTGTTCAGATTTCCACAGTGAAGACTGGCCATTAATCCTCTGATGTTTATGGATCTTTGTTAATGGCAATGAAATGGTCTAATGGTACACAAATCTCAAGATAAAAATGTGTCCCAGTACTGAAGGGGTTAAATAGTGAAGACTGTGGCCATTGATCGTGTCACCTCCATAGACCCTTGCTAATGTGAATAAAATGGTCTAATGGTACACGAATGTCAAGGTAAAATGTGTCCTAGTACTGAAGGGGTAAAAATAGTGGAGATTGTGGCCATTAATCTTCTGCCTTCTTTAGACCTTTCCAAGTGTCAATAAAATGGTCTAATGGTATCCAGATCTCAAGGTAGAAATGTGTCCCATTACTGAAGGGGTTAAAATAGTGAAGACTGTGGCTATCATTCTTCTGCCCTCTATAGACCTTTCCTAATGTCAATAATATGTCTAATGGTACACAAATCTCAAGGTAAAAATGTGTCTCAGTATTGAAGGGGTTAAGATAGTGAAGAATGTGGCCATTAGTCTTTTGACGTCTATAGATCTTTTCTACTGTCAATAACATGGTCTAATGGTACACAAATCTCAAGATGTCCCAGTATTGAAGGGGTTAAAATAATGAAGAATGTGGCCATTAATCTTCTGACCTCTGTAGATGTTTCCTAATGTCAATAAAATGGTCTAATGGTACACAAATGTTAAGGTAAAAATTTGTCCCAGTACTGATGGCGTAAAAATGGTGAAGACTGTGGCCATTAATCTTCTGATGTCTATAAGCTTTTCCTTATGTCAATAAAAAATGTGTCTCAATACTGAAGGGGTTGAAATAGTGAAGACTGTGGCCATTAATCTTGTGATCTCCATACACCTCTCCTAATGTCAATAAAATGGTCTTAATGGTACACAAATCTCAAGGTAAAAATGTCTCCTAGTACTGAAGGGGTTAAAATAGGGAAAAGACTGGCCATTAACCTTGTGACCTCCATAGACCCTTGCTAATGTCAATAAAATGGTCTAATGGTACACAAATGTTAAGGTAAAAATTTGTCCCAGTACTGAAGGAGTTAAGATAGTGAAGATTATAGCCATTATTCTTGTGCCCTCCATAGACCCTTCTTAAAGTGAATAAAATGGTCTAATGGTACACAGATCTCAAGGTAAAATGTGTCCCAGTACTGAAGGGGTTAACATGCCACATTATCCCTTACACAGAATGATTATTTAGGTTACAACTTTGCCCACTAAGACTAAGGTAACAGTAATTGTAATGGGAGGCACTGCAAGGTTTTCTTCATTTTCAGAATTCTTATTTATTTATTTATTTTTCTGTCAGCTTTATTTCTCACCCAAAATTGTTAAGCTGCTCCCAAGGGATAATTTACCCCCAGTTTGGGAACCACTGTCTTGGAAGGTCTCATAAAAATACTGAATTTCTGTGGCAAGGTGCTGGAAATGTGTGTGTGTGTGTGTGTTTGGAAAGTTTTTTTGGGGTTGGGTTTTGAAATAAGTTTGTGTTTTATACTGTGAATTTGTTTATGTGAAGATTTTTGTGTTTTGAAGTGAGGTGAGGCTGTGTGGCAGTGTGCATTAGGATCTGGTGAAATATGTGTGTGTGTGTGTGTGTGTGTAATTCACTGTTTGATCTGGTGCAGTCTCTGACGAGACAGCCAGACGCCTACGGAACGAGCTCTGAGCTCATTATTTCCGATCTTGGGATAGGCCTGAGACCAGGCACACACCACACACCGGGACAACAAGGTCACAACTCCTCGATTTACATCCCGTACCTACTCACTGCTAGGTGAACAGGGGCTACACGTGAAAGGAGACACACCCAAGTATCTCCACCCGGCCGGGGAATCGAACCCCGGTCATCTGGCTTGTGAAGCCAGCGCTCTAACCACTGAGCTACCGGGCCGTGTGTGTGTGTGTGTGTGTGCAAGTGCAAGTGTGGTTAAGTGTGTGTGTGTGTGTGTGTGTGTGTGTGTGTGTGTGTGTAATTTTTACAGGGCCTGGGCTTTATACTCGTGTGGCCCCATCTCCATATCTACAGTCTACACACATCCAACTTTCCTTTAAAACTATGCACACTCCTCGCTGACACCACCTCCTCACTCAGACCATTCCACACCTCCACACATCTCTGTGGGAAACTATATTTCTTCACATCTTTCAAGCATATTCCTTTTGGCTATCTTTATACTATGCGATCTCGTAGTTCTATTTAAATTTTCCTCTCTCAACATCATTTGCTCATTATCCACTTCATCCAAACTGCTCAACAGTTTATAAACCTGTATTAAATCTCCTCTTTCTCTTCTTTGTTCCAAGGTAAGCAAATTCATTTCTTTTAATCTTTCCTCAGGTCATTTCTGCCAATTCCGGAACCATTTTTGTTGCTATTCTCTGCAATCTCTCCAACTTCCTTATATGCTTCTTTTTATAAGGGGACCAAACCACCCCAGCATATTCCAATCTTGGTCTAATTACCGTACTAATTAATTTCTTCATCATATCTTTATCCATATAATGGAAGGCTAATCCAATATTTATAATCAAATTATATATTTCTCCAAACATCTTGTCAATATGAGCCTCAAACTGCCCATGGTCTTGTATTATCACTCTCAAATCCTTTTCCTTTTCCACCTTTTTCAACACTACTCCTTCACCCATCTTATATGACCCTCTTGGCCGTCTTCCACTCTTCCCCATCTCCATTACATGACTTTTGTTCAGATTAAATTCCATCTCCCACCTCTTGCTCCACTCCCAAATCCTATCTAGATCTGCCTGTTAAATTTCACAATCTTTTCACTCTTCACACACCTACACAATTTCGCATCATCCGCAAACAAATTAATATAACTGTTTACTCCTCTGGCATATCATTAATATAGACAAGGAAAAGTATAGGTGCCAGCACTGAACCTTGTGGGACTCCACTCTCCACCACCAACCAGTCCGACTTTGCATCCCTTATTACCGTTCTCATCTCCCTCCATCTCAAATAGTTTTCCATCCATTTTAACAATTTTCCCTTCAGTCCTCCATAAATCTTTAATTTCCATAGCAGTCTCATGTGAGGTACCTTGTCAAAAGCTTTTTCAAATCCAAATATACACAGTCCATCCATCCTCTCTCTCTTGTATTTTGTCAACCACTCTCAAAATAAAAGCTCAGTAGATTTGTTACACATGACCTCCCTTTCCTAAAGCCAAATTGATGATCCGATAATAACTTATGATCCTCCAAGAACCGTATCCAATATTTCTTTATCACCCTCTCACAAATCTTACCGACCACAATTGTTAGTGACACAGGTCTATAGTTAAGAGGCTCTTCCTTACTGCCTCCCTTATAAATGGGCACCACTTCAGCTCTTTTCCACTCCACCGGTACTTCCCGGTTTCTAATGAGCACCTTATGATATCATATAATGGATCAATCAATTCTTCTCTACATTCCTTCAATAATTTTCCTGAAACTTCGTCTGGTCCCATCGCTTTATCATCTTTAAGTTCCTCCAACATTTTATATAACTCCTTTTTAGGTATCTTAATGTCATCCATGTGCACATTTCCTTCTACATTTTGAGGCTTTACAAACATTGTTTCTTTAGTAAATACTTGTTGAAACCTATTATTTAGCAATTCCGCGATATTCCTAGGGTCATCTACTATCCCTTGCTCTCCTTTTAATCTTTCAATGGACTCTCTCTTTTAAGTTTACCATTTATGAACCTGTAAAACAATTTTGGATGTTCCTTACTCTTGTCTACAATATCTTTTTCAAATTTTCTTTCTTCCTCCTCCTTACCCTCACATACTCATTTCTCGCCACTCTATAATTCTCCTTATTTAGTATATTCCTGTTCTTTTCTATCTTTTCCAAGCCACATCTCTCATTTCTTTAGCCTTAACACAAGTTGCATTAAACCAATCCTTTCTTCCTTCCTCTCTCGGTTTATACTGTGATACAAATTTCATAACTCCTTCTTTATAATATTTCATAAAAATCTCATATTTTTTTTGCACTTCTCTGATTTGTAACATCTCCTCCCAATCTAATGTTCTAAAATAATTGTTCAAATTTTGTGTGTTCATCTTACTATAATTCAATCTACCACTCCTGTATGTCTCATCTCTCCTTCGCTGTGTTATTGCCATCTGCATCTCCATAACCACATGATCACTCTTCCCCAATGGACATTTATATTGTATATCCCCACATAGGTACACTTCTCGTGTTAACACCAAATCCAGTCTAGCGGGTTCATCATCTCCTCTATATCGAGTATTTTCTTTCACCCTCTGTTCCATCATATTTTCCATCATTAGATTAAGGAATCTCTCTCCCATGCTTCCTCTCCAACACCACTTACTAGATTTTCCCAATCCACTTCTTTACAATTAAAATCTCCTACTAGTATCACCTTTCTTTTTCCAGTTTCCACTTTGCAAACTCTGTAAAGTATCCTTGATCATATTGTCGTATTCCTTAATGTCCAAGAATTTGTTTTAGGAGGTACATAGGTCACCATGATTATTAATTCTTTTCCATCACTTTTTAACCTTATGCTTATCACTTCTGCATTGTTCTTCCCATACCAAACCTTATCCACATTTATCTCCTTCTTCGTCATAATCATAACTCCTCCTCCACCTTTACCCTCTCTATCCTTTCTCCATATATTATATTTATTATCCAAATTTACCTTTGTTTTTCATGTAATTTTGTCTCCGTCAAACACACTATATCAGGCTTGCAATTCTAATCTACTTGACAGTATTCCATCTATATTAGTATACATTACGGTCCACCTACTGGTCCCTCTAGGGGTTCCTCTGCATTCCTTCTTTCCACATACCATTTTTTGACTCTCTCTCCTATAACTCTCCAAAAACTTTTCCTTTTCCTCTTCAGACTGTTCATTATTTTTTCTTCTTGCCTCTTCCAACGATTCAATATATCTTCTCCTCTCTTCCTGTGTGTGTGTGTGTGTGTGTGTGTGTGTGTGTGTGTGTAAGGGTATGCTCACACTACAAGCAGAGCGGTCCGGTTAGGTGTTCACACAATAAGCAGAGCAGGGTGACCTACACAAGAATTCTGGGTGTCCTCTTAGCCACAGAGCAGGTCGGGCAGGCAACAATATGATAAAAAAAAATAATAATAATAAATAAATAAATAGTGTCAAATTCCACAGTGTTTACCTGGAAGGACAACAAAAAATTTGACGATATATAAAGGAACGTGAAATTCTGTTGGTAAAGTCATTGTGTGTGTGTGTGTGTGGGGCTCACTGATCTGTACAGTGTGTTTTTCTCTTTCTCTCTCTCTTCCTTCTTTCTTTTATGTTTCCTCTTCTTCCTTTCATTTTTCCTCAAGGGATGGAACAGCTGTAGGAAAATAAGAAAAAAGTGTTTTCCTTTCATGTATAGGACCAGAATATCACTTCCTTCTCTCTTTTTCTCTCTCTTCCTTCGTTCTTTTATATTTTCTCTTCTTCCTTTCATTTTTCCTCAAGAGATGGAACAGCTGTAGGAAAAAGGAAAAGGGTTTGTGTTTTCCTTTCATATATAGGATCAGAATATCACTTCCTTTTCCTCTCTTCTTTTCTCTCTCTCTTTTTTTTTTTTTTTTTTTTTTTTTTTTTCGTCAGTTTCCTTTCATTTTTCCTCAACGGATGGAACAGGTGTGGAAAAAAGAAAAGTGTTTTCCTTTCATGTATAGGACGAGAATATCACTTCATTCTCCTCTCTTTTCTCTCTCTTCTTTCTTTCTTTCCTCTTCCTTTCATTTTTCCTCAAGGGAAGGAACAGCTGTAGAAAAAAAAAAAAGTGTGTTTTTGTTTCATGTCTAGGACCAGAATATCACAAAATCAGCTTTTCTCAGCAGACTATTAATATAAAGAGTCAAATTGTACCAGAACTATGCACAGTCTGGTCATTGATTGTCATTTTGTTGTCAGCAATAAAGGCTCACACTGGTGGACACCTTGGCCGTGGGTGGAGTCGTGGAGGGCCGCTGGCTTCCCACCCACAAAAAATGTGCCACAATAATTATTTTGCGTCTGTACGTCCAAAACAATGTCAAAATTATTGCCGCTAGCAACCACTCTGCCCACTCTGCTTGTAGTGTGAACTTACCCTTAGAGTGTGCTGTGTGGGTGTGTTTGTGCTGGTTAATCACTTTTTTGTGGTTTTTGAAAGGGTATGTTAAGTTTTTAGGAGGTGTGTGTGAGGTGAGGGTGTGTCAGGGTGTCAGGGGTGTATCAAGAGTGTATCTTAGTCTGCAGATTGCTTCTATGAATTCAGTACTGAGACACATTTTACATTGAGATTTGTGTACTATTAGACCATTTTATTGACAATAGCAAGGATCTATGGTGGTCAGAAGATTAATGGCAACAGTCTTCACTATTTTAACCCCTTCAGTACTAGGACACATTTTACCTTGAAATTTTTGTACCATTAGACCATTTTATTGACATTAGCAAGGGTGTATGGAGGGCACAAGATTAATGTGTGTGTGTTGTTTTAAAATGTATTGTTTTCATGTATGTTATTACTATTTGATTGTTTATTTTGATTCTCTCTCTCTCTCTCTCTCTCTCTCTCTCTCTCTCTCTCTCTCTCTCTCTCTCTCTCTCTCTCTCTCTCTCTCTCTCTCTCTCTCTCTCTCTCTCTCTCTCTCTCTCTCTCTCTCTCTCTCTCTCTCTCTCTCTCTCTCTGATTGTTGAAACAGTTTGTTTGTAAGATTGTGTCACTTCAAAACCAAACATTTTTATCTTTGAATAATTGTTAACATGAAAGAATTGTTTTAAAATATTTTGTGAAGTTGAAAAGTGTTTTAAAATTTTGCAAATATGAAAATTTGTGCAGATTTTTTTGTTAAGTTGTAAATGTTTATTTTATATTAAGTTGAAAATTTGTGTAGACTTTTCTGTATATTTTGCTCATTTTGATACTAAGTTCTGTATAGATTTTGCTCACTTTTTATACTAAGTTGTTACTTTTCTGTATAGATTTTGCTCAGTTTTTATACTAAGTTGAATCTGTATAGATTTTGCTCACTGTTTTTATACTAAGTTGAAAATTTGTGTAGACTTTTCACTGTATTCTTTGTATATATAATTTTTTTTTTTTATTAAAATATTTGTAGACTTCCTGGCAATGTAATAATGTAAAGAATTGTTAAATAAAAGTCTAGGGAGACTCTTGCATTTAATTTTAACTCCAATATGGATCTGCCTAATCTCCGGAGACTCTTTCGAGTATTTTTGACTTAAGTACATTTTTAGGGCCATTTGTGGGGGTTTTTAGGTCCATTTTCTGCATTTTTAGGGCCATTTGGGGTGTTTTTGGGGTCCATTTGGGGAATTTCCTGCATTTCTTATGGGTTTTTTGGCCAGTAGTGCAGTATTTAGGGGTCAGTTTGGGGGTTTTGGCTAGTTTTTAACCATTTTCTGCTGGTTTTTGGCCAGTAGTGCAGTATTTAGGGATCTGCTTTGTTTTTTTTTTTTTTTGCTTTGACCATTTTTTGCCGTTTTTTTGGCCAGGTATGCAATATTTTTTTGGACTTTTCCATAACTTTTCAAGGATAATGTCTTTTCTTAATTTACTCTTTTTTTCACCCCCACATTTTAATATTTTCACATTAGCTCATCTCTCTCCATTTTCTTGTATTGCTATGATAAAAAAAAAGCATGAAATTAGTTAGCGTGTTTTTTATTTCTGGCCTGTTATTGTTTAGAGTGAGTGTGGGAGGTTGATGGAGGCAATATTGGTGTGTCAGACAGTGACCTAAGCCAGCCTGAGGCGACTACTGACTAGTCAGCCACAAATATTCCCAGGAAAGGAAATTCTCCAAAACAATAAAGATTTCTTCACAATTTATTATTCAATCATGACAACAGCTCCAGGTACAGTGACACCACCATAAGGAGGTGGTGGTGGTGGCGGCGGCGGCGGCAGGCGTTGAATGGCAGGTCTGCGATGAATCTTTCACTGGACGGAGCCGGCGGTAGTGGTGGTGTAGCAGGTGTCTGGTGGCAGGGGGGTGGGTGGCCGGAGTTGGTAGGGTGATGGGGAGAGGGTCAGTGAACGCGCCGTCATCCACTCAACAAACTATTCTCCCTTAGCGGCAGCAGCAGCAGCAGCAGCAGCAGCGGCGGCGGGTGCGGGGCGGGGACGGCGACCATCACAGTGCGCGATGCAAGGCAGAGTCCTTCCCTGATCTTGAAACGGTGGCGGAGGCAGAGGGGTTAGTAGTGGGCGTTGTCAGTGAAGACAGTGCAAGGTACACAAGGCTCATTACCGCTGTGGAGTCAGGCCTTTGGATCGTCAACTCCTGTAATGGACAAAAATGAACAAAAAAATGAACTTGTTCACTAATTATCCCTACAGCTAACAGGCAACATTGCCCTAAACACTCCTTCACTGCCTCAATCAGCCTTTCACTCTTCATTCTACGTATTCTTGATACTACCACCACCACCACCACCACCACCACCACAAATCGAACATGAACATTAGTATCCGAGTTTACCAATTACCTACATCACTCTTGAACCTCTTAAACATCTACGCCCGCTTACCACTAAGAACTAATTTCAAGAATATATCCCCAAACTTACCGTTATACTACCACATCTCGTTTCTAATGCACGTACCTTGAAACACCAGCCCCGTTACGTTAAGAAATCCTGTCCACTCATTCTTTTCGCAGAGGTAGCCATTGTATAACAAGGGAACCACAACGACTTACCCGAAATATTTTAGCCTCAAATACAACTTACTTAAGGAGTTCTATAGTAACGCGACACGTTTAATCTCTTCAGCACCAAGACGCTTTTTCATATTCCTTCCGTTAGTACTTTATCTTATACAACTTCAGAAACTTACGCGAGGAATTAAAATAGTGAAGACACAGGCCATTAACCTTGTGACATCTATACACGCTTTGTAACAATAGAATTATCTAATCGTACACACGTCTCAAGGTGAAAATGCGTCACAGTACTGAAGAGGATAACTAATTCTTCCTTCCTACACAACTACAATGACCACGAAAACACTTCACTTGCCACGGTCATTACCCAAATCTATTCTGAACCCGTTACTCTAACCGCACTAGTAAATGAATGACCAAGTAAATTTAACACTCATACGTAGCGATGGTTCCGGATACATCCTACATAGACACGCAGACACCGTATAGTTAACCTTCCATTAGACACAGTATACGTAGCGATGGTTCCCGATACATCTTAGTTACATACAAGCAGACAGACACCGTATAGTTAACCTTCCATTAGACACAGTGCACATCCTACACATATCCTGTTATCCTTTTATCAGTCAAAATTCCTAACAACCCTCTATTGACTGACTAACAACTTCCTTCCTATCATCACAGCAAGTCAACGCACACTATTTATTTACATACACCACCAATCTCTCCGCTGTGCTGTGCTGTGCTGTGCTGTGCATCAAGCTTCCCGTTGCTATTACCACCGTTGCTGCACGTCACGCCCAACGCCAAGACACACACGGCCACTGGGCTGCGTAGACTCGAGGGGTCGGTGGTGGCGTGGAGACTGAAAGATGTAGCGGGCGTGGTGTCTGAAGTACTACTGCTCTCACTGCCATCCTGAGCTACTGATCTTGCTTCGTTCTCGTCTACCCTCCCCCAAAAAAAAAAAAAAAAAAACCTGCCGATAAGGAAAGAGCAATTTGAGGCCAAACGAACATTATGAAACGCTGCCGGTGAACCGAACCACTGGTCCACCACCTGGATATAAACTAGCCACGCTCTTTAACGCCTTCCAAACCAACCGTTATT
>NC_059265.1:6596116-6613616 GCF_017591435.1 Portunus trituberculatus
ACTGATATGTGACTGGGAGAGGCTGTGGGTGACTGATAGGTGACTGGCTGCAGGTGAGGTGACTGATAGGTGACTGGAGAGGCTGTGGGTGACTGATATGTGACTGGGAGAGGCTGCAGGTGACTGATAGGTGACTGGGAGAGGCTGCAGGTGACTGATATGTGACTGGGAGAGGCTGCAGGTGACTGATATGTGACTGGGAGAGGCTGCAGGTGACTGATAGGTGACTGGGAGAGGCTGCAGGTGACTGATATGTGACTGGGAGAGGCTGCAGGTGACTGATAGGTGACTGGAGAGGCTGCAGGTGACTGATATGTGACTGGGAGAGGCTGCAGGTGACTGATAGGTGACTGGGAGAGGCTGCAGGTGACTGATATGTGACTGGGAGAGGCTGCAGGTGACTGATATGTGACTGGGAGAGGCTGCAGGTGACTGATATGCAGGTGACTGGGAGAGGCTGCAGGTGACTGATATGTGACTGGGAGAGGCTGCAGGTGACTGATATGTGACTGGGAGAGGCTGCAGGTGACTGATATGTGACTGGAGACTGATATGTGACTGGGAGAGGCTGCAGGTGACTGATATGTGACTGGGAGAGGCTGCAGGTGACTGATATGTGACTGGGAGAGGCTGCAGGTGACTGATATGTGACTGGGAGAGGCTGCAGGTGACTGATATGTGACTGGGAGAGGCTGCAGGTGACTGATATGTGACTGGGAGAGGCTGCAGGTGACTGATATGTGACTGGGAGAGGCTGCAGGTGACTGATATGTGACTGGGAGAGGCTGCAGGTGACTGATATGTGACTGGGAGAGGCTGCAGGTGACTGATATGTGACTGGGAGAGGCTGCAGGTGACTGATATGTGACTGGGAGAGGCTGCAGGTGACTGATATGTGACTGGGAGAGGCTGTGAGTGACTGATATGTGACTGGGAGAGAGAGAAATAATTACATTTTTTGGAAAGCAGTGATTGTGAGAGAGCAAAAAGTTTTAGAAGACATCATTATTGGTCCTTATTTTCTTTCTACAATTGGACAGCTTTTGATAGCTTCACAGTTGTAGACAGTTTGTTCCTTAGTGTTCAATTTTAACACAGTTTGGCATGTTTTGAGAACATTTTAAGACAGTTTGACATGTTTTAAAGGCATTTCAACAGAGTTTGGCATGTTTTGAGAATATTTTAAGACAGTTTGACATGTTTTAAAGATATTTCAATACAATTTGGTATGAACATTTTAAGACAGTTTGACATGTTTTAAAGGAGGACATTTTAAGACAGTTTGACATGTTTTAAAGGCATTTCAACACAGTTTGGCGTGTTTTGAGGACATTTTAAGACAGTTTGATATGTTTTAAAGGCATTTCAACACAGTTTGGCATGTTTTGAGGACATTTTAAGACAGTTTGACATGTTTTAAAGCCATTTTAACTGTTTGGCTTGTTTTAAGATATTTAAGTCAGTTTGACATGTTTTAAAGGCATTTTAACAATATTTGGCATGTATTGAGAATATTTTAAGACAGTTTGACATGTTTTAAAGATATTTCAATACAATTTGGTATGTTTTGGGAACATTTTAAGACAGTTTGACATGTTTTAAAGGCATTTTAACACAGTTTGGCATGTTTTGAGACATTTTAAGAAAGTTTGACATGTTTTAAAGGTATTTCAACACAATTTGGTAGGTTTTGAGAACATTTTAAGACAGTTTGACATATTTTAAAGGCATTTTAACACAGTTTGTCATGTTTGGAGAACATTGCAAGACAGTGTGTGTATGTTTTGAAGGCATTTGGGACTGCCCTCCATACACCCTTCCTAATGTCATTTAATTATTAGAAAACACACACACACACACACACACACACACACACACACACACACACACACACACACACATATATATATATATATATATATATATATATATATATATATATATATATATATATATATATATATATATATATATATATATATATGCATGCATTTATTTATTATTATTATTATTATTGTTGTTGTTGTTGTTGTTGTTGTTGTTATTATTATTATTTTCAGTGATGATGATGTTGATTTTAGAGTTGTAGGACAAATGAATAAATAAATAAAACAGGAAGGTTGAAATTAATAATGGTGTCTTTTCATCCTCAATGGTGGTGGTGGTGGTGGTGGTGGTAGTGGTAGTAGTAGTAGTAGTAGTAGTAGTAGTAGTGGTGGTGGTGATGGTCGTGGTGGTGGTGGTGTGTGATGAAATATTGTTTAAGGTCTCTCTCTCTCTCTCTCTCTATTGTTTCTCTCTCTTCTCTCTCTCTCTCTCTCTCTCTCTCTCTCTCTCTCTCTCTCTCTCTCTCTCTCTCTCTCTCTCTCTCTCTCTCTCTCTCTCTCTCTCTAAGTCCCGCCTAAAACACCCGCCGAAAAGCCTCTCTCTCTCTCTCTCTCTCTCTCTCTCTCTCTCTCTCTCTCTCTCTCTCTCTCTCTCTCTCTCTCTCTCTCTCTCTCTCTCTCTCTCTCTCTCTCTCTCTCTCTCTCTCCATTGTAGAATGAAAAAAAATAAATTTAATCTCTCTCTCTCTCTCTCTCTCTCTCTCTCTCTCTCTCTCTCTCTCTCTCTCTCTCTCTCTCACACACACACACACACACACACACACATGTTATATCAGAGCTCTCCATAAGGACGAGAGTCCATCACTTGTTCCCGCGTACATTGTCTTGTCTGACAATGCGTTCAGGTATTAGACATGTCAGGGATACGAAAACTGTTTCCTGTCTTGAAATTTATTGGGAACTCGGCTGTCGTGCTTCAAGGTAAGAACAGTGCTTGAATTACCTATTGTTATTAGAATAATTAGTATTTCACGTGCTGCATACTACTACTACTACTACTACTACTACTACTACTACTACTACTACTACTACTACTATTACTACTACTACTACTACTACTACTACTACTACTACTACTACTACTACTACTACTACTACTACTACTACTACTACTACTACTACTACTACTACTACTACTACTACTACTACTACTACTACTACTACTACTACTACTATTTCTATTACTACTATTACTATTACTACTACTACTACTACTACTACTACTACTACTACTACTACTACTACTACTTTCCGAGGCGTGAGTTACGTGATGGCACGCACAGGAACTCGTCCTTACACGCATAAAACACAATTAATTCACTTGCTTCCTCACTCGTCCTTTGTACGTTTTAAGGAAAAAGTTTGTGTTTAAAATTTGTGGAGGTGCCCCGCCTGTTGACGACTCGCTCCTGACACTTAAGCCTGGGCAAAATACGATTCCGGAATCGATTCCAACGATTCCGCCACAGAACTGATGGAATCGATTCCATAGCTTGACGATTCCACTAGATTTGATGCACACAAAAGGCAATGCAACCAATGGAATCTGGGCAGTGGCACCTAAAGGGAGATAAACACTATTTGATTGGTCGATACCCTGTGACGTCAGGTGATTGATGCCAGATGCCTGCGGCATCAGTCTAGCTAATGCTCTCGGGGGGAAACTCGTGTCTTGGTTCACCATGGCAGAGTGGTGGAATCGATTCCGGAATCGTGAAGGCCATGAAACGATTCCGGTATCGAGGACGCAGGGAGTAGGGGAGAAATGCTGTATGACATGACGCACTGTCCCGCGCCCCACGCCGCCCGGGAGGCAGGCTCTGCTGGCAGAGTGTTGGAATCGATTCCAGGGATTCCAACAGCCTCTGGAATCGGAATCGGCGATTCCCAAAATAGCGATTCTTGCCCACCCCTACTGACACTGGTGGGGTTGGTGGTGGTGGTGGTGGTGTTGGTGTACGGTAAGGCGTAGTTATAATGTAGGCGCCCGCTGGACGCACGCTGGTCATCACGCACGCACGCACGCACACACATATTCACTCACATATCACATGCTCTCAGATACTCACTCGCACACACACACACACACACACACACACACGGACACACGCCCGGTAGCTCAGTGGTTAGAGCGCTGGCTTCACAAGCCAGAGGACCGGGGGTTGGATTCCCCGGCCGGGTGGAGATATTTGGGTGTCTCCTTTCACGTGTAGCCCCTGTTCACCTAGCAGTGAGTAGGTACGGGATGTAAATCGAGGAGTTGTGACCTTGTTGTCCCGGTGTGTGGTATGTGCCTGGTCTCAGGCCTATCCCAAGATCGGAAATAATGAGCTCTGAGCTCGCTCCGTAGGGTAACGTCTGGCTGTCTCGTCAGAGACTGCAGCAGATCAAACAGTGAACATTCACTCACTCACACATGCACGGACACACACACACACACACACACACACACACACACACACACACACACACACATACGCACTGTACTCTCTTTTTTCAGGTTAATATTGTCGAGTGCCTTAACAAGCTGACTGGTCAATCTATGAACTAGACACACACACACACACACACACACACACACACACACACACACTTACCAGCAATTATCTCGTCTTCTATAGACGCTACGCTGAACATCCTGGCTCTGTCATTTACTTCTACTAATCTAAATTGGAACCTTCACACATCATTACATTAGAACAATATGAACACTCCCTATGAAATGAGACGTTTTCAGTATTCTCCGCCAGTTTTTTCTCTCTCGTTAATGGCCATAGTCTTCACTATATTAATCCCTATGTAAGTTTGTGAAGCTGTATAAAATCACCCAGTAGTAAACATATAGCATGGATATCGTAATGTGTCACGGTACTGAAAGGGTTAGCTATCCATTCACTCGTGTGAGCCACCACTAGTTTGCCTCCTAATTCCTTCTCCACCTCCCTCCGTCTCAGTCATTCATCTAACTTATTGCATTTCCATCATTACAACTCAATTCAACTCAAGCTTCCTTAGAAAAGTGATCCGTTCATGATACGTTTTTACTCTTCATTTTTTTAATATTGATTAGTTGATTTGCAGGCATGGTTCACTTGAGAGAGAGAGAGAGAGAGAGAGAGAGAGAGAGAGAGAGAGATTATTATTACCTATTATAATCAATTTCCCGTTAATGATACGTTTTCTTTTATCTTTATTCGTTGATTTACAGGTAGGGTTTAGAGAGAGAGAGAGAGAGAGAGAGAGAGAGAGAGAGAGAGAGAGAGAATTATTATCTATCATAATCATTTACAACGAAGGAAGCTTCAAAATGTTACAACAAAATTTAAAAAAAAATCCTGTATTATTCTAAATACTACACGGAAGATAAGAATGATTGATAAAACAAACATATGCAATTGAGTTTGTGTAATAACGGTTGGTTTGGAAGGCGTTAAAGAGCGTGGCTAGTTTATATCCAGGTGGTGGACCAGTGGTTCGGTTCACCGGCAGCGTTTCATAATGTTCGTTTGGCCTCAAATTGCTCTTTCCTTATCGGCAGTTTTTTTTTTTTTTTTTTTGGGGGAGGGTAGACGAGAACGAAGCAAGATCAGTAGCTCAGGATGGCAGTGAGAGCAGTAGTACTTCAGACACCACGCCTGCTACATCTTTCAGTCTCCACGCCACCACCGACCCCTCGAGTCTACGCAGCCCAGTGGCCGTGTGTGTCTTGGCGTTGGGCGTGACGTGCAGCAACGGTGGTAATAGCAACGGGAAGCTTGATGCACAGCACAGCACAGCACAGCACAGCGGAGAGATTGGTGGTGTATGTAAATAAATAGTGTGCGTTGACTTGCTGTGATGATAGGAAGGAAGTTGTTAGTCAGTCAATAGAGGGTTGTTAGGAATTTTGACTGATAAAAGGATAACAGGATATGTGTAGGATGTGCACTGTGTCTAATGGAAGGTTAACTATACGGTGTCTGTCTGCTTGTATGTAACTAAGATGTATCGGGAACCATCGCTACGTATACTGTGTCTAATGGAAGGTTAACTATACGGTGTCTGCGTGTCTATGTAGGATGTATCCGGAACCATCGCTACGTATGAGTGTTAAATTTACTTGGTCATTCATTTACTAGTGCGGTTAGAGTAACGGGTTCAGAATAGATTTGGGTAATGACCGTGGCAAGTGAAGTGTTTTCGTGGTCATTGTAGTTGTGTAGGAAGGAAGAATTAGTTATCCTCTTCAGTACTGTGACGCATTTTCACCTTGAGACGTGTGTACGATTAGATAATTCTATTGTTACAAAGCGTGTATAGATGTCACAAGGTTAATGGCCTGTGTCTTCACTATTTTAATTCCTCGCGTAAGTTTCTGAAGTTGTATAAGATAAAGTACTAACGGAAGGAATATGAAAAAGCGTCTTGGTGCTGAAGAGATTAAACGTGTCGCGTTACTATAGAACTCCTTAAGTAAGTTGTATTTGAGGCTAAAATATTTCGGGTAAAAGTCGTTGTGGTTCCCTTGTTATACAATGGCTACCTCTGCGAAAAGAATGAGTGGACAGGATTTCTTAACGTAACGGGGCTGGTGTTTCAAGGTACGTGCATTAGAAACGAGATGTGGTAGTATAACGGTAAGTTTGGGGATATATTCTTGAAATTAGTTCTTAGTGGTAAGCGGGCGTAGATGTTTAAGAGGTTCAAGAGTGATGTAGGTAATTGGTAAACTCGGATACTAATGTTCATGTTCGATGTTTGGTGGTGGTGGTGGTGGTGGTGGTAGTATCAAGAATACGTAGAATGAAGAGTGAAAGGCTGATTGAGGCAGTGAAGGAGTGTTTAGGGCAATGTTGCCTGTTAGCTGTAGGGATAATTAGTGAACAAGTTCATTTTTTTGTTCATTTTTGTCCATTACAGGAGTTGACGATCCAAAGGCCTGACTCCACAGCGGTAATGAGCCTTGTGTACCTTGCACTGTCTTCACTGACAACGCCCACTACTAACCCCTCTGCCTCCGCCACCGTTTCAAGATCAGGGAAGGACTCTGCCTTGCATCGCGCACTGTGATGGTCGCCGCCCCCGGCCCCGCACCCGCCGCCGCCGCTGCTGCTGCTGCTGCTGCTGCCGCTAAGGGAGAATAGTTTGTTGAGTGGATGACGGCGCGTTCACTGACCCTCTCCCCATCACCCTACCAACTCCGGCCACCCACCCCCCTGCCACCAGACACCTGCTACACCACCACTACCGCCGGCTCCGTCCAGTGAAAGATTCATCGCAGACCTGCCATTCAACGCCTGCCGCCGCCGCCGCCACCACCACCACCACCTCCTTATGGTGGTGTCACTGTACCTGGAGCTGTTGTCATGATTGAATAATAAATTGTGAAGAAATCTTTATTGTTTTGGAGAATTTCCTTTCCTGGGAATATTTGTGGCTGACTAGTCAGTAGTCGCCTCAGGCTGGCTTAGGTCACTGTCTGACACACCAATATTGCCTCCATCAACCTCCCACACTCACTCTAAACAATAACAGGCCAGAAATAAAAACACGCTAACTAATTTCATTTTTTTTTATCATAGCAATACAAGAAAATGAGAGAGATGAGCTAATGTGAAAATATTAAAATGTGGGGTGAAAAAATGAGTAAATTAAGAAAAGACACATTATCCTTGAAAAGTTATGGAAAAGTCCAAAAATATTGCATACCTGGCCAAAAAACGGCAAAAATGGTCAAAGCAAAAAAAAACCAAAGCAGATCCTAAATACTGCACTACTGGCCAAAACCAGCAGAAAATGGTTAAAAACTAGCCAAAACCCCAAACTGACCCTAAATACTGCACTACTGGCCAAAAACCCATAAGAAATGCAGGAAATTCCCAAATGGACCCCAAAACACCCCAAATGGCCCTAAAAATGCAGAAAATGGACCTAAAAACCCCCACAAATGGCCCTAAAAATGTACTTAAGTCAAAAATACTCGAAAGAGTCTCCGGAGATTAGGCAGATCCATATTGGAGTTAAAATTAAATGCAAGAGTCTCCCTAGACTTTTATTTAACAATTCTTTACATTATTACATTGCCAGGAAGTCTACAAATATTTTAATAAAAAAAAAAAAAAAAAAAAATTATATATACAAAGAATACAGTGAAAAGTCTACACAAATTTTCAACTTAGTATAAAAACAGTGAGCAAAATCTATACAGATTCAACTTAGTATAAAAACTGAGCAAAATCTATACAGAAAAGTCTACACAAATTTTCAACTTAATATAAAATAAACATTTACAACTTAACAAAAAAATCTGCACAAATTTTCATATTTGCAAAATTTTAAAACACTTTTCAACTTCACAAAATATTTTAAAACAATTCTTTCATGTTAACAATTATTCAAAGATAAAAATGTTTGGTTTTGAAGTGACACAATCTTACAAACAAACTGTTTCAACAATCAGAGAGAGAGAGAGAGAGAGAGAGAGAGAGAGAGAGAGAGAGAGAGAGAGAGAGAGAGAGAGAGAGAGAGAGAGAGAGAGAGAGAGAGAGAGAGAGAGAGAGAGAGAGAGAGAGAGAGAGAGAGCAATCAAAATAAACAATCAAATAGTAATAACATACATGAAAACAATACATTTTAAAACAACACACACACATTAATCTTGTGCCCTCCATACACCCTTGCTAATGTCAATAAAATGGTCTAATGGTACAAAAATTTCAAGGTAAAATGTGTCCTAGTACTGAAGGGGTTAAAATAGTGAAGACTGTTGCCATTAATCTTCTGACCACCATAGATCCTTGCTATTGTCAATAAAATGGTCTAATAGTACACAAATCTCAATGTAAAATGTGTCTCAGTACTGAATTCATAGAAGCAATCTGCAGACTAAGATACACTCTTGATACACCCCTGACACCCTGACACACCCTCACCTCACACACACCTCCTAAAAACTTAACATACCCTTTCAAAAACCACAAAAAAGTGATTAACAAGCACAAACACACCCACACAGCACACTCTAAGGGTAAGTTCACACTACAAGCAGAGTGGGCAGAGTGGTTGCTAGCGGCAATAATTTTGACATTGTTTTGGACGTACAGACGCAAAATAATTATTGTGGCACATTTTTTGTGGGTGGGAAGCCAGCGGCCCTCCACGACTCCACCCACGGCCAAGGTGTCCACCAGTGTGAGCCTTTATTGCTGACAACAAAATGACAATCAATGACCAGACTGTGCATAGTTCTGGTACAATTTGACTCTTTATATTAATAGTCTGCTGAGAAAAGCTGATTTTGTGATATTCTGGTCCTAGACATGAAACAAAAACACACTTTTTTTTTTTTCTACAGCTGTTCCTTCCCTTGAGGAAAAATGAAAGGAAGAGGAAAGAAAGAAAGAAAAGAGAGAGAAAAAGAGAGGAGAATGAAGTGATATTCTCGTCCTATACATGAAAGGAAAACACTTTTCTTTTTTCCACACCTGTTCCATCCGTTGAGGAAAAATGAAAGGAAACTGACGAAAAAAAAAAAAAAAAAAAAAAAAAAAGAGAGAGAAGAAGAGAGGAAAAGGAAGTGATATTCTGATCCTATATATGAAAGGAAAACACAAACCCTTTTCCTTTTTCCTACAGCTGTTCCATCTCTTGAGGAAAAATGAAAGGAAGAAGAGAAAATATAAAAGAACGAAGGAAGAGAGAGAAAAGAGAGAAGGAAGTGATATTCTGGTCCTATACATGAAAGGAAAACACTTTTTTCTTATTTTCCTACAGCTGTTCCATCCCTTGAGGAAAAATGAAAGGAAGAAGAGGAAACATAAAAGAAAGAAGGAAGAGAGAGAGAGAGAGAAAAACACACTGTACAGATCAGTGAGCCCACACACACACACACACAATGACTTTACCAACAGAATTTCACGTTCCTTTATATATCGTCAAATTTTTTGTTGTCCTTCCAGGTAAACACTGTGGAATTTGACACTATTTATTTATTTATTATTATTTTTTTTTATCATATTGTTGCCTGCCCGACCTGCTCTGTGGCTAAGAGGACACCCAGAATTCTTGTGTAGGTCACCCTGCTCTGCTTATTGTGTGAACACCTAACCGGACCGCTCTGCTTGTAGTGTGAGCATACACACACACACACACACACACACACACACACAGGAAGAGAGGAGAAGATATATTGAATCGTTGGAAGAGGCAAGAAGAAAAAATAATGAACAGTCTGAAGAGGAAAAGGAAAAGTTTTTTTGGAGAGTTATAGGAGAGAGAGTCAAAAAATGGTATGTGGAAAGAAGGAATGCAGAGGAACCCCTAGAGGGACCAGTAGGTGGACCGTAATGTATACTAATATAGATGGAATACTGTCAAGTAGATTAGAATTGCAAGCCTGATATAGTGTGTTTGACGGAGACAAAATTACATGAAAAAACAAAGGTAAATTTGGATAATAAATATAATATATGGAGAAAGGATAGAGAGGGTAAAGGTGGAGGAGGAGTTATGATTATGACGAAGAAGGAGATAAATGTGGATAAGGTTTGGTATGGGAAGAACAATGCAGAAGTGATAAGCATAAGGTTAAAAAGTGATGGAAAAGAATTAATAATCATGGTGACCTATATACCTCCTAAAACAAATTCTTGGACATTAAGGGAATACGACAATATGATCAAGGATACTTTACAGAGTTTGCAAAGTGGAAACTGGAAAAAGAAAGGTGATACTAGTAGGAGATTTTAATTGTAAAGAAGTGGATTGGGAAAATCTAGTAAGTGGTGTTGGAGAGGAAGCATGGGGAGAGAGATTCCTTAATCTAATGATGGAAAATATGATGGAACAGAGGGTGAAAGAAAATACTCGATATAGAGGAGATGATGAACCCGCTAGACTGGATTTGGTGTTAACACGAGAAGTGTACCTATGTGCGGATATACAATATAAATGTCCATTGGGGAAGAGTGATCATGTGGTTATGGAGATGCAGATGGCAATAACACAGCGAAGGAGAGATGAGACATACAGGAGTGGTAGATTGAATTATAGTAAGATGAACACACAAAATTTGAACAATTATTTTAGAACATTAGATTGGGAGGAGATGTTACAAATCAGAGAAGTGCAAAAAAAATATGAGATTTTTATGAAATATTATAAAGAAGGAGTTATGAAATTTGTATCACAGTATAAACCGAGAGAGGAAGGAAGAAAGGATTGGTTTAATGCAACTTGTGTTAAGGCTAAAGAAATGAGAGATGTGGCTTGGAAAAGATAGAAAAGAACAGGAATATACTAAATAAGGAGAATTATAGAGTGGCGAGAAATGAGTATGTGAGGGTAAGGAGGAGGAAGAAAGAAAATTTGAAAAAGATATTGTAGACAAGAGTAAGGAACATCCAAAATTGTTTTACAGGTTCATAAATGGTAAACTTAAAAGAGAGAGTCCATTGAAAGATTAAAAGGAGAGCAAGGGATAGTAGATGACCCTAGGAATATCGCGGAATTGCTAAATAATAGGTTTCAACAAGTATTTACTAAAGAAACAATGTTTGTAAAGCCTCAAAATGTAGAAGGAAATGTGCACATGGATGACATTAAGATACCTAAAAAGGAGTTATATAAAATGTTGGAGGAACTTAAAGATGATAAAGCGATGGGACCAGACGAAGTTTCAGGAAAATTATTGAAGGAATGTAGAGAAGAATTGATTGATCCATTATATGATATTATAAGGTGCTCATTAGAAACCGGGAAGTACCGGTGGAGTGGAAAAGAGCTGAAGTGGTGCCCATTTATAAGGGAGGCAGTAAGGAAGAGCCTCTTAACTATAGACCTGTGTCACTAACAATTGTGGTCGGTAAGATTTGTGAGAGGGTGATAAAGAAATATTGGATACGGTTCTTGGAGGATCATAAGTTATTATCGGATCATCAATTTGGCTTTAGGAAAAGGAGGTCATGTGTAACAAATCTACTGAGCTTTTATTTTGAGAGTGGTTGACAAAATACAAGAGAGAGAGGGATGGATGGACTGTGTATATTTGGATTTGAAAAAAGCTTTTGACAAGGTACCTCACATGAGACTGCTATGGAAATTAAAGATTTATGGAGGACTGAAGGGAAAATTGTTAAAATGGATGGAAAACTATTTGAGATGGAGGGAGATGAGAACGGTAATAAGGGATGCAAAGTCGGACTGGTTGGTGGTGGAGAGTGGAGTCCCACAAGGTTCAGTGCTGGCACCTATACTTTTCCTTGTCTATATTAATGATATGCCAGAGGAGTAAACAGTTATATTAATTTGTTTGCGGATGATGCGAAATTGTGTAGGTGTGTGAAGAGTGAAAAGATTGTGAAATTTAACAGGCAGATCTAGATAGGATTTGGGAGTGGAGCAAGAGGTGGGAGATGGAATTTAATCTGAACAAAAGTCATGTAATGGAGATGGGGAAGAGTGGAAGACGGCCAAGAGGGTCATATAAGATGGGTGAAGGAGTAGTGTTGAAAAAGGTGGAAAAGGAAAAGGATTTGAGAGTGATAATACAAGACCATGGGCAGTTTGAGGCTCATATTGACAAGATGTTTGGAGAAATATATAATTTGATTATAAATATTGGATTAGCCTTCCATTATATGGATAAAGATATGATGAAGAAATTAATTAGTACGGTAATTAGACCAAGATTGGAATATGCTGGGGTGGTTTGGTCCCCTTATAAAAAGAAGCATATAAGGAAGTTGGAGAGATTGCAGAGAATAGCAACAAAAATGGTTCCGGAATTGGCAGAAATGACCTGAGGAAAGATTAAAAGAAATGAATTTGCTTACCTTGGAACAAAGAAGAGAAAGAGGAGATTTAATACAGGTTTATAAACTGTTGAGCAGTTTGGATGAAGTGGATAATGAGCAAATGATGTTGAGAGAGGAAAATTTAAATAGAACTACGAGATCGCATAGTATAAAGATAGCCAAAAGGAATATGCTTGAAAGATGTGAAGAAATATAGTTTCCCACAGAGATGTGTGGAGGTGTGGAATGGTCTGAGTGAGGAGGTGGTGTCAGCGAGGAGTGTGCATAGTTTTAAAGGAAAGTTGGATGTGTGTAGACTGTAGATATGGAGATGGGGCCACACGAGTATAAAGCCCAGGCCCTGTAAAAATTACACACACACACACACACACACACACACACACACTTAACCAATCTTGCACACTCCACACACACACACACACACACACGGCCCGGTAGCTCAGTGGTTAGAGCGCTGGCTTCACAAGCCAGATGACCGGGGTTCGATTCCCCGGCCGGGTGGAGATACTTGGGTGTGTCTCCTTTCACGTGTAGCCCCTGTTCACCTAGCAGTGAGTAGGTACGGGATGTAAATCGAGGAGTTGTGACCTTGTTGTCCCGGTGTGTGGTGTGTGCCTGGTCTCAGGCCTATCCCAAGATCGGAAATAATGAGCTCAGAGCTCGTTCCGTAGGGTAACGTCTGGCTGTCTCGTCAGAGACTGCACCAGATCAAACAGTGAACACACACACACACACACACATATACACACATTTCACCAGATCCTAATGCACACTGCCACACAGCCTCACCTCACTTCAAAACACAAAAATCTTCACATAAACAAATTCACAGTATAAAACACAAACTTATTTCAAAACCCAACCCCAAAAAAACTTTCCACACACACACACACACACACACACATTTCCAGCACCTTGCCACAGAAATTCAGTATTTTTATGAGACCTTCCAAGACAGTGGTTCCCAAACTGGGGGTGAATTATCCCTTGGGAGCAGCTTAACAATTTTGGGTGAGAAATAAAGCTGACAGAAAAATAAATAAATAAATAAGAATTCTGAAAATGAAGAAAACCTTGCAGTGCCTCCCATTACAATTACTGTTACCTTAGTCTTAGTGGGCAAAGTTGTAACCTAAATAATCATTCTGTGTAAGGGATAATGTGGCATGTTAACCCCTTCAGTACTGGGACACATTTTACCTTGAGATCTGTGTACCATTAGACCATTTTATTCACTTTAAGAAGGGTCTATGGAGGGCACAAGAATAATGGCTATAATCTTCACTATCTTAACTCCTTCAGTACTGGGACAAATTTTTACCTTAACATTTGTGTACCATTAGACCATTTTATTGACATTAGCAAGGGTCTATGGAGGTCACAAGGTTAATGGCCAGTCTTTTCCCTATTTTAACCCCTTCAGTACTAGGAGACATTTTTACCTTGAGATTTGTGTACCATTAAGACCATTTTATTGACATTAGGAGAGGTGTATGGAGATCACAAGATTAATGGCCACAGTCTTCACTATTTCAACCCCTTCAGTATTGAGACACATTTTTACCCTGAGATCTGTGTACCATTAGACAATTTTATTGACATAAGGAAAAGCTTATAGACATCAGAAGATTAATGGCCACAGTCTTCACCATTTTTACGCCATCAGTACTGGGACAAATTTTTACCTTAACATTTGTGTACACTGGAGAAAATTTTTTGAATATAGCCCTTTGAACACACAAGCAGCAACAATGCACATTCTTCATTTCTGAGCTCAGTAAGTGAATGATTGAGTGAGCGCTGAGTGAATCTCTTAACAAGCACACTGCATCTTTGTCCTGAGAATCCAACACTTGCTTCACAAACTCATGTGGGGATTAAAATAGTGAAAACTGTGCCCATTGATATTGTCACCTCCATACACCCTTCCTAATGTCAATAAAATGGTATTATCACAGCCAAACTTTCTTCAAATGCCATCAAAAACATGCCAAATAATCTTAAAATACCATAAAAACATGCCAAACTGTCTTAAAATGTCCTTAAAAAAAAAAAAAAAAAACATGACAAACTGCTAATCTATCCTAACTCTTCTTCATGGCTTAGGTGTTGTCTTGTACCCTGGGTGTTGCTGATGGCTGTAGGTGTTGTAGAAGGCTTGTGTTGTGTTGTGGCGTGGCTTGTCTTGGCTTGGCTTGACTTTCCTGTAATGAGAGATGCACTGTTTACATTGAGTCACCTTCACTATGTTGTAAACTGAACTGAACGCAACTCAACCAAACAAACTGTCTTAAAATGCCCTTAAAACATGCCAAACTGTCTCAATATGCCCTCAAATATGTCAAACTCTTAATATATCCTCATAACCTGCCAAACTGTCTTAAATTGCACTCAAAATCTGCCAAACTGTCTTAAAATGGCCTTGAAACCTGCCAAACTATCTTCAATTTCCTTAAAACCTCCCAAATTGTCTTAATATACCCTCAAAACCAGCCAAACTGTTATAAATTGCCCTCAAAACCTGCCAAATTGTAACAAAATGTCCTCAAAACATACCAAACTGTCTTAACATGGCCTCTAAACTGTCTTACAATACCCTCAAAACATGCCAAACTGTCTAAAATGTCCTCAAAACATACCAAACTGTCTAAAATGCCCTTAGAACATGCCAAACTGTCTAAAATGCCCTTAAAACATGCCAAACTATTTTAAAATACCCATCAAACATGCCAAACTGCCTCAAAATGTCCTCAAAATCTTATCCAGCCCAACCTAACCTAACCACACTTCACACCACACCACACCACTGACCTGCATAAGGAAGGAAGCCGTGTGACCTCAGCTTTGAGTGGCCACCTCCTCTCGGGTCACAGTGAAGTCGCAGTCCAGGAGTCCTGTGGCAAAAGATCAGAGGTCACACAGGTCACAATGGGATAGTAATAATAGTAATAGTATTAGGAGGAGGAGGAGGAGGAGGAGGAGGAGGAGGAGGAGGAGGAGGAGGAGGAGGAGGAGGAGGAGGAGGAGGAGGAAGGAAAAGGAGGAGGAGAGAGAGAGAGAGAGAGAGAGAGAGAGAGAGAGAGAGAGAGAGAGAGAGAGAGAGAGAGAGAGAGAGAGAGAGAGAGAAGAGAAATAGAAAAAAAATTTATAAAATGACAATATTTATTATTTTACCTTTTCTTTTTCTCTCTCTTCTTCTTCTCCTCTTCTCATCTTCTTCCACCTCTTCTTCTTCTTCTTCTTCTTCTTCTTCTTCTTCTTCTTCCTCCTCTTCTTCTTGTCTTGGTCTGTCTTTCTTCATATTCTTAACACAATCTGAAATAAATAAAACTGGATTAATATCTGAGAGAGAGAGAGAGAGAGAGAGAGAGAGAGAGAGAGAGAGAGAGAGAGAGAGAGAGAGAGAGAGAGAGAGAGAGAGAGAGAGAGAGAGAGAGAGAGAGACCTTAGTGTTTCAGTGTGCGGAGGCCATAAATTCAGAGTGTTATTGAAGCAGTGGGTAAGTAAGTGAAGTGCTTGACAGTGACACATAGAGAATAAGTGAATAAGTGAAGTGATAATACAAGATACATAGTGACACAAGTGATACACTGCAGGAGTAATTATCACTACATCAATAAGAACACTAGCAGTCAAATAGTTGGTGGGCTTTGAGATAGGAGATACCCATAATGCCTTCTTTAGCCCATTAAAACACAATGCAAATGCACCTATGCTTTCAATCTCCATTAATTCTCATCGTCCACACTTTTATGTCCACATTTAAAACTGCACACTCTTCTAAATCAAGTGAAAAAATTGAGGTTTATGAGACAAAATTGTAAGAAAAACATGCTTTCACACACCCCACACTCACCAAACACACAGCACACCAGCACACACCATTCCCACACCTGCACACACCAGCAAACCACAAACAACCCTTTGCAAACACTGGAAAACGCAAAAAAAACACACCCAAAAAATATAGTTTACACAACAAACAACACATTTACACACACACCACATGTACCACACACACACCACACCTGCAGAAACCTTTCCAACACCTGCACACACCAGCACAGTACACAGCTTGGTGTGTGGAGCGAGATATGGAGGAAAGAAAAGGAGGTGGTGGAGGGAAAAATGAGAAAAATTGTCAGGTTTTGAAGTGAGATTTAGAAAAGTACTATTTTGACTATGATAGAAGTGAGATAGGAGACTCAAAATTGGAGGGAAGGTGGAGGAAACATGGAGGAAATAGTCTACTGAAGGAAAAGCCAGGAGGACCTGTGGAGGGAGATATGGAAGAAACAAGACAAACATTACCTAACCAAAACGCACCAAAAATTACCTAAAAATATTGCATCAAGCAACACACACACACACACACACACACACACACACACACACACACACAAGCCATATTGATAGAATTTTCAGAGAGACGTATAATTTGCTAAGGAATATTGGAGTAGCATTTCACTATATGGACAAGGAAATGATGAAGAAATTGATAAGTACTAAAATAAGACCTAGATTGGAATATGCAGGAGTTGTGTGGACTCCCCATAAAAAAAACACATAAGAAAATTAGAGAGACTACAAAAATGGCTGCAAGAATGGTTCCAGAATTTAAAGGGATGGCATATGAGGAGAGACTAAAGGCAATGGATCTACCAACCTTGGAGCAGAGAAGAGAGAGAGGGATCTGATACAAGTTTATAAATTGATTAACGGAATGGATGAAGTGGATAATGAGAAACTGATCCTGAGAGAAGAATATGACTTTAGAAGCACAAGATCGCATAGTAAGAAACTAAGGAAGGGATGATGTCT
>NC_059265.1:6618616-6634681 GCF_017591435.1 Portunus trituberculatus
ATTTTTTTAATATTGATTAGTTGATTTGCAGGCATGGTTCACTTGGAGAGAGAGAGAGAGAGAGAGAGAGAGAGAGAGAGAGAGAGAGAGAGAGAGAGAGAGAATTATTATTACCTATTATAATCAATTTCCCGTTAATGATACGTTTTCTTTTATCTTTATTCGTTGATTTACAGGTAGGGTTTACTTAGAGAGAGAGAGAGAGAGAGAGAGAGAGAGAGAGAGAGAGAGAGAATTATTATCTATCATAATCATTTACAACGAAGGAAGCTTCAAAATGTTACAACAAAATTTTAAAAAAAATCCTGTATTATTCTAAATACTACACGGAAGATAAGAATGATTGATAAAACAAACATATGCAATTGAGTTTGTGTAATAACGGTTGGTTTGGAAGGCGTTAAAGAGCGTGGCTAGTTTATATCCAGGTGGTGGACCAGTGGTTCGGTTCACCGGCAGCGTTTCATAATGTTCGTTTGGCCTCAAATTGCTCTTTACTTATCGGCAGGTTTTTTTTTTTTTTTTTTTGGGGGAGGGTAGACGAGAACGAAGCAAGATCAGTAGCTCAGGATGGCAGTGAGAGCAGTAGTACTTCAGACACCACGCCTGCTACATCTTTCAGTCTCCACGCCACCACCGACCCCTCGAGTCTACGCAGCCCAGTGGCCGTGTGTGTCTTGGCGTTGGGCGTGACGTGCAGCAACGGTGGTAATAGCAACGGGAAGCTTGATGCACAGCACAGCACAGCACAGCACAGCGGAGAGATTGGTGGTGTATGTAAATAAATAGTGTGCGTTGACTTGCTGTGATGATAGGAAGGAAGTTGTTAGTCAGTCAATAGAGGGTTGTTAGGAATTTTGACTGATAAAAGGATAACAGGATATGTGTAGGATGTGCACTGTGTCTAATGGAAGGTTAACTATACGGTGTCTGTCTGCTTGTATGTAACTAAGATGTATCGGGAACCATCGCTACGTATACTGTGTCTAATGGAAGGTTAACTATACGGTGTCTGCGTGTCTATGTAGGATGTATCCGGAACCATCGCTACGTATGAGTGTTAAATTTACTTGGTCATTCATTTACTAGTGCGGTTAGAGTAACGGGTTCAGAATAGATTTGGGTAATGACCGTGGCAAGTGAAGTGTTTTCGTGGTCATTGTAGTTGTGTAGGAAGGAAGAATTAGTTATCCTCTTCAGTACTGTGACGCATTTTCACCTTGAGACGTGTGTACGATTAGATAATTCTATTGTTACAAAGCGTGTATAGATGTCACAAGGTTAATGGCCTGTGTCTTCACTATTTTAATTCCTCGCGTAAGTTTCTGAAGTTGTATAAGATAAAGTACTAACGGAAGGAATATGAAAAAGCGTCTTGGTGCTGAAGAGATTAAACGTGTCGCGTTACTATAGAACTCCTTAAGTAAGTTGTATTTGAGGCTAAAATATTTCGGGTAAAAGTCGTTGTGGTTCCCTTGTTATACAATGGCTACCTCTGCGAAAAGAATGAGTGGACAGGATTTCTTAACGTGGATTTCTTAACGTAACGGGGCTGGTGTTTCAAGGTACGTGCATTAGAAACGAGATGTGGTAGTATAACGGTAAGTTTGGGGATATATTCTTGAAATTAGTTCTTAGTGGTAAGCGGGCGTAGATGTTTAAGAGGTTCAAGAGTGATGTAGGTAATTGGTAAACTCGGATACTAATGTTCATGTTCGATTTGTGGTGGTGGTGGTGGTGGTGGCAATGAGTGTGGTGGCAATGTTGCCTGTTAGCTGTAGGGATAATTAGTGAACAAGTTCATTTTTTTTGTTCATTTTTGTCCATTACAGGAGTTGACGATCCAAAGGCCTGACTCCACAGCGGTAATGAGCCTTGTGTACCTTGCACTGTCTTCACTGACAACGCCCACTACTAACCCCTCTGCCTCCGCCACCGTTTCAAGATCAGGGAAGGACTCTGCCTTGCATCGCGCACTGTGATGGTCGCCGCCCCCGCCCCCGCACCCGCCGCCGCCGCTGCTGCTGCTGCTGCTGCTGCTGCTGCCGCTAAGGGAGAATAGTTTGTTGAGTGGATGACGGCGCGTTCACTGACCCTCTCCCCATCACCCTACCAACTCCGGCCACCCACCCCCCTGCCACCAGACACCTGCTACACCACCACTACCGCCGGCTCCGTCCAGTGAAAGATTCATCGCAGACCTGCCAATGCCATTCAACGCCTGCCGCCGCCGCCGCCACCACCACCACCTCCTTATGGTGGTGTCACTGTACCTGGAGCTGTTGTCATGATTGAATAATAAATTGTGAAGAAATCTTTATTGTTTTGGAGAATTTCCTTTCCTGGGAATATTTTGGCTGACTAGTCAGTAGTCGCCTCAGGCTGGCTTAGGTCACTGTCTGACACACCAATATTGCCTCCATCAACCTCCCACACTCACTCTAAACAATAACAGGCCAGAAATAAAAAACACGCTAACTAATGCTTTTTTTTTATCATAGCAATACAAGAAAATGGAGAGAGATGAGCTAATGTGAAAATATTAAAATGTGGGGGTGAAAAAAAATGAGTAAATTAAGAAAAGACATTATTATCCTTGAAAAGTTATGGAAAAGTCCAAAAAAATATTGCATACCTGGCCAAAAAAACGGCAAAAAATGGTCAAAGCAAAAAAAAAACCAAAGCAGATCCCTAAATACTGCACTACTGGCCAAAAACCAGCAGAAAATGGTTAAAAAACTAGCCAAAACCCCCAAACTGACCCTAAATACTGCACTACTGGCCAAAAAACCCATAAGAAATGCAGGAAATTCCCAAATGGACCCCAAAACACCCCAAATGGCCCTAAAAATGCAGAAAATGGACCTAAAAACCCCCACAAATGGCCCTAAAAATGTACTTAAGTCAAAAATACTCGAAAGAGTCTCCGGAGATTAGGCAGATCCATATTGGAGTTAAAATTAAATGCAAGAGTCTCCCTAGACTTTTATTTAACAATTCTTTACATTATTACATTGCCAGGAAGTCTACAAATATTTTAATAAAAAAAAAAAAATTATATATACAAAGAATACAGTGAAAAGTCTACACAAATTTTCAACTTAGTATAAAAACAGTGAGCAAAATCTATACAGATTCAACTTAGTATAAAAACTGAGCAAAATCTATACAGAAAAGTCTACACAAATTTTCAACTTAATATAAAATAAACATTTACAACTTAACAAAAAAATCTGCACAAATTTTCATATTTGCAAAATTTTAAAACACTTTTCAACTTCACAAAATATTTTAAAACAATTCTTTCATGTTAACAATTATTCAAAGATAAAAATGTTTGGTTTTGAAGTGACACAATCTTACAAACAAACTGTTTCAACAAGAGAGAGAGAGAGAGAGAGAGAGAGAGAGAGAGAGAGAGAGAGAGAGAGAGAGAGAGAGAGAGAGAGAGAGAGAGAGAGAGAGAGAGAGAGAGAGAGAGAGAGAGAGAGAGAGCAATCAAAATAAACAATCAAATAGTAATAACATACATGAAAACAATACATTTTAAAACAACACACACACATTAATCTTGTGCCCTCCATACACCCTTGCTAATGTCAATAAAATGGTCTAATGGTACAAAAATTTCAAGGTAAAATGTGTCCTAGTACTGAAGGGGTTAAAATAGTGAAGACTGTTGCCATTAATCTTCTGACCACCATAGATCCTTGCTATTGTCAATAAAATGGTCTAATAGTACACAAATCTCAATGTAAAATGTGTCTCAGTACTGAATTCATAGAAGCAATCTGCAGACTAAGATACACTCTTGATACACCCCTGACACCCTGACACACCCTCACCTCACACACACCTCCTAAAAACTTAACATACCCTTTCAAAAACCACAAAAAAGTGATTAACAAGCACAAACACACCCACACAGCACACTCTAAGGGTAAGTTCACACTACAAGCAGAGTGGGCAGAGTGGTTGCTAGCGGCAATAATTTTGACATTGTTTTGGACGTACAGACGCAAAATAATTATTGTGGCACATTTTTTGTGGGTGGGAAGCCAGCGGCCCTCCACGACTCCACCCACGGCCAAGGTGTCCACCAGTGTGAGCCTTTATTGCTGACAACAAAATGACAATCAATGACCAGACTGTGCATAGTTCTGGTACAATTTGACTCTTTATATTAATAGTCTGCTGAGAAAAGCTGATTTTGTGATATTCTGGTCCTAGACATGAAACAAAAACACACTTTTTTTTTTTTCTACAGCTGTTCCTTCCTTGAGGAAAAATGAAAGGAAGAGGAAAGAAAGAAAGAAAGAGAGAGAAAAGAGAGGAGAATGAAGTGATATTCTCGTCCTATACATGAAAGGAAAACACTTTTCTTTTTTCCACACCTGTTCCATCCGTTGAGGAAAAATGAAAGGAAACTGACGAAAAAAAAAAAAAAAAAAAAAAAAAAAGAGAGAAAAGAAGAGAGGAAAAGGAAGTGATATTCTGATCCTATATATGAAAGGAAAACACAAACCCTTTTCCTTTTTCCTACAGCTGTTCCATCTCTTGAGGAAAAATGAAAGGAAGAAGAGAAAATATAAAAGAACGAAGGAAGAGAGAGAAAAGAGAGAAGGAAGTGATATTCTGGTCCTATACATGAAAGGAAAACACTTTTTTCTTATTTTCCTACAGCTGTTCCATCCCTTGAGGAAAAATGAAAGGAAGAAGAGGAAACATAAAAGAAAGAAGGAAGAGAGAGAGAGAGAAAAACACACTGTACAGATCAGTGAGCCCCACACACACACACAATGACTTTACCAACAGAATTTCACGTTCCTTTATATATCGTCAAATTTTTTGTTGTCCTTCCAGGTAAACACTGTGGAATTTGACACTATTTATTTATTTATTATTATTTTTTTTATCATATTGTTGCCTGCCCGACCTGCTCTGTGGCTAAGAGGACACCCAGAATTCTTGTGTAGGTCACCCTGCTCTGCTTATTGTGTGAACACCTAACCGGACCGCTCTGCTTGTAGTGTGAGCATACCCTTACACACACACACACACACACACACACACACAGGAAGAGAGGAGAAGATATATTGAATCGTTGGAAGAGGCAAGAAGAAAAAATAATGAACAGTCTGAAGAGGAAAAGGAAAAGTTTTTTTGGAGAGTTATAGGAGAGAGAGTCAAAAAATGGTATGTGGAAAGAAGGAATGCAGAGGAACCCTAGAGGGACCAGTAGGTGGACCGTAATGTATACTAATATAGATGGAATACTGTCAAGTAGATTAGAATTGCAAGCCTGATATAGTGTGTTTGACGGAGACAAAATTACATGAAAAAAACAAAGGTAAATTTGGATAATAAATATAATATATGGAGAAAGGATAGAGAGGGTAAAGGTGGAGGAGGAGTTATGATTATGACGAAGAAGGAGATAAATGTGGATAAGGTTTGGTATGGGAAGAACAATGCAGAAGTGATAAGCATAAGGTTAAAAAGTGATGGAAAAGAATTAATAATCATGGTGACCTATATACCTCCTAAAACAAATTCTTGGACATTAAGGGAATACGACAATATGATCAAGGATACTTTACAGAGTTTGCAAAGTGGAAACTGGAAAAAGAAAGGTGATACTAGTAGGAGATTTTAATTGTAAAGAAGTGGATTGGGAAAATCTAGTAAGTGGTGTTGGAGAGGAAGCATGGGGGAGAGAGATTCCTTAATCTAATGATGGAAAATATGATGGAACAGAGGGTGAAAGAAAATACTCGATATAGAGGAGATGATGAACCCGCTAGACTGGATTTGGTGTTAACACGAGAAGTGTACCTATGTGCGGATATACAATATAAATGTCCATTGGGGAAGAGTGATCATGTGGTTATGGAGATGCAGATGGCAATAACACAGCGAAGGAGAGATGAGACATACAGGAGTGGTAGATTGAATTATAGTAAGATGAACACACAAAATTTGAACAATTATTTTAGAACATTAGATTGGGAGGAGATGTTACAAATCAGAGAAGTGCAAAAAAAATATGAGATTTTTATGAAATATTATAAAGAAGGAGTTATGAAATTTGTATCACAGTATAAACCGAGAGAGGAAGGAAGAAAGGATTGGTTTAATGCAACTTGTGTTAAGGCTAAAGAAATGAGAGATGTGGCTTGGAAAAGATAGAAAAAGAACAGGAATATACTAAATAAGGAGAATTATAGAGTGGCGAGAAATGAGTATGTGAGGGTAAGGAGGGAGGAAGAAAGAAAATTTGAAAAAGATATTGTAGACAAGAGTAAGGAACATCCAAAATTGTTTTACAGGTTCATAAATGGTAAACTTAAAAAGAGAGTCCATTGAAAGATTAAAAGGAGAGCAAGGGATAGTAGATGACCCTAGGAATATCGCGGAATTGCTAAATAATAGGTTTCAACAAGTATTTACTAAAGAAACAATGTTTGTAAAGCCTCAAAATGTAGAAGGAAATGTGCACATGGATGACATTAAGATACCTAAAAAGGAGTTATATAAAATGTTGGAGGAACTTAAAGATGATAAAGCGATGGGACCAGACGAAGTTTCAGGAAAATTATTGAAGGAATGTAGAGAAGAATTGATTGATCCATTATATGATATCATAAGGTGCTCATTAGAAACCGGGGAAGTACCGGTGGAGTGGAAAAGAGCTGAAGTGGTGCCCATTTATAAGGGAGGCAGTAAGGAAGAGCCTCTTAACTATAGACCTGTGTCACTAACAATTGTGGTCGGTAAGATTTGTGAGAGGGTGATAAAGAAATATTGGATACGGTTCTTGGAGGATCATAAGTTATTATCGGATCATCAATTTGGCTTTAGGAAAAGGAGGTCATGTGTAACAAATCTACTGAGCTTTTATTTTGAGAGTGGTTGACAAAATACAAGAGAGAGAGGATGGATGGACTGTGTATATTTGGATTTGAAAAAAGCTTTTGACAAGGTACCTCACATGAGACTGCTATGGAAATTAAAGATTTATGGAGGACTGAAGGGAAAATTGTTAAAATGGATGGAAAACTATTTGAGATGGAGGAGATGAGAACGGTAATAAGGGATGCAAAGTCGGACTGGTTGGTGGTGGAGAGTGGAGTCCCACAAGGTTCAGTGCTGGCACCTATACTTTTCCTTGTCTATATTAATGATATGCCAGAGGAGTAAACAGTTATATTAATTTGTTTGCGGATGATGCGAAATTGTGTAGGTGTGTGAAGAGTGAAAAGATTGTGAAATTTAACAGGCAGATCTAGATAGGATTTGGGAGTGGAGCAAGAGGTGGGAGATGGAATTTAATCTGAACAAAAGTCATGTAATGGAGATGGGGAAGAGTGGAAGACGGCCAAGAGGGTCATATAAGATGGGTGAAGGAGTAGTGTTGAAAAAGGTGGAAAAGGAAAAGGATTTGAGAGTGATAATACAAGACCATGGGCAGTTTGAGGCTCATATTGACAAGATGTTTGGAGAAATATATAATTTGATTATAAATATTGGATTAGCCTTCCATTATATGGATAAAGATATGATGAAGAAATTAATTAGTACGGTAATTAGACCAAGATTGGAATATGCTGGGGTGGTTTGGTCCCCTTATAAAAGAAGCATATAAGGAAGTTGGAGAGATTGCAGAGAATAGCAACAAAAATGGTTCCGGAATTGGCAGAAATGACCTGAGGAAAGATTAAAAGAAATGAATTTGCTTACCTTGGAACAAAGAAGAGAAAGAGGAGATTTAATACAGGTTTATAAACTGTTGAGCAGTTTGGATGAAGTGGATAATGAGCAAATGATGTTGAGAGAGGAAAATTTAAATAGAACTACGAGATCGCATAGTATAAAGATAGCCAAAAGGAATATGCTTGAAAGATGTGAAGAAATATAGTTTCCCACAGAGATGTGTGGAGGTGTGGAATGGTCTGAGTGAGGAGGTGGTGTCAGCGAGGAGTGTGCATAGTTTTAAAGGAAAGTTGGATGTGTGTAGACTGTAGATATGGAGATGGGGCACACACAGTATAAAGCCCAGGCCCTGTAAAATTACACACACACACACACACACCACAACCAATCTTGCCCATCTTGCCCACTCCACACACACACACACACACGGCCCGGTAGCTCAGTGGTTAGAGCGCTGGCTTCACAAGCCAGATGACCGGGGTTCGATTCCCCGGCCGGGTGGAGATACTTGGGTGTGTCTCCTTTCACGTGTAGCCCTGTTCACCTAGCAGTGAGTAGGTACGGGATGTAAATCGAGGAGTTGTGACCTTGTTGTCCCGGTGTGTGGTGTGTGCCTGGTCTCAGGCCTATCCCAAGATCGGAAATAATGAGCTCAGAGCTCGTTCCGTAGGGTAACGTCTGGCTGTCTCGTCAGAGACTGCACCAGATCAAACAGTGAATTACACACACACACACACACATATACACACATTTCACCAGATCCTAATGCACACTGCCACACAGCCTCACCTCACTTCAAAACACAAAAATCTTCACATAAACAAATTCACAGTATAAAACACAAACTTATTTCAAAACCCAACCCCAAAAACTTTCCCACACACACACACACACACACATTTCCAGCACCTTGCCACAGAAATTCAGTATTTTATGAGACCTTCCAAGACAGTGGTTCCCAAACTGGGGTAAATTATCCCTTGGGAGCAGCTTAACAATTTTGGGTGAGAAATAAAGCTGACAGAAAAATAAATAAATAAATAAGAATTCTGAAAATGAAGAAAACCTTGCAGTGCCTCCCATTACAATTACTGTTACCTTAGTCTTAGTGGGCAAAGTTGTAACCTAAATAATCATTCTGTGTAAGGGATAATGTGGCATGTTAACCCCTTCAGTACTGGGACACATTTTTACCTTGAGATCTGTGTACCATTAGACCATTTTATTCACTTTAAGAAGGGTCTATGGAGGGCACAAGAATAATGGCTATAATCTTCACTATCTTAACTCCTTCAGTACTGGGACAAAATATTACCTTAACAATTTTTCCATTAGACCATTTTATTGACATTAGCAAGGGTCTATGGAGGTCACAAGGTTAATGGCCAGTCTTCCTATTTTAACCCCTTCAGTACTAGGAGACATTTTACCTTGAGATTTGTGTACCATTAAGACCATTTTATTGACATTAGGAGAGGTGTATGGAGATCACAAGATTAATGGCCACAGTCTTCACTATTTCAACCCCTTCAGTATTGAGACACATTTTTACCCTGATATCTGTGTACCATTAGACAATTTTATTGACATAAGGAAAAGCTTATAGACATCAGAAGATTAATGGCCACAGTCTTCACCATTTTTACGCCATCAGTACTGGGACAAATTTTTACCTTAACATTTGTGTACCAGTCGTGGTGAGAGTAAATTGTTTGTGAATATAGCCCTTTGACTGACACACAAGCAGCAACAATGCACATTCTTCATTCCCTCTGAGCTCAGTAAGTGAATGATTGAGTGAGCGCTGAGTGAATCTCTTAACAAGCACACTGCATCTTTGTCCTGAGAATCCAACACTTGCTTCACAAACTCATGTGGGGATTAAAATAGTGAAAACTGTGCCCATTGATATTGTCACCTCCATACACCCTTCCTAATGTCAATAAAATGGTATTATCACAGCCAAACTTTCTTCAAATGCCATCAAAAACATGCCAAATAATCTTAAAATACCATAAAACATGCCAAACTGTCTTAAAATGTCCTTAAAAGAAAAAAAAAAAAAAAACATGACAAACTGCTAATCTATCCTAACTCTTCTTCATGGCTTAGGTGTTGTCTTGTACCCTGGGTGTTGCTGATGGCTGTAGGTGTTGTAGAAGGCTTGTGTTGTGTTGTGGCGTGGCTTGTCTTGGCTTGGCTTGACTTTCCTGTAATGAGAGATGCACTGTTTACATTGAGTCACCTTCACTATGTTGTAAACTGAACTGAACGCAACTCAACCAAAAAACTGTCTTAAAATGCCCTTAAAACATGCCAAACTGTCTCAATATGCCCTCAAATATGTCAAACTCTTAATATATCCTCATAACCTGCCAAACTGTCTTAAAGACTCAGAAAGAGAGAGAAACTGAGAGAGAAAGAGAAAGAGAGAGAGAGATCTTCAATTTCCTTAAAACCTCCCAAATTGTCTTAATATACCCTCAAAACCATGAAACTGAAAATAAATTGCCCTCAAAACTTTTCTGCCAAATTGTAACAAAATGTCCTCAAAACATACCAAACTGTCTTAACATCTTTCTAAACTGTCTTACAATACCCTCAAAACATGCCAAACTGTCTAAAATGTCCTCAAAACATACCAAACTGTCTAAAATGCCCTTAGAACATGCCAAACTGTCTAAAATGCCCTTAAAACATGCCAAACTATTTTAAAATACCCATCAAACATGCCAAACTGCCTCAAAAATGTCCTCAAAATCTTATCCAGCCCAACCTAACCTAACCACACTTCACACCACACACCACACCACTGACCTGCATAAGGAAGGAAGCCGTGTGACCTCAGCTTTGAGTGGCCACCTCCTCTTCACAGTGAAGTCGCAGTCCAGGAGTCCTGTGGCAAAGATCAGAGGTCACACAGGTCACAATGGGATAGTAATAATAGTAATAGTATTAGTAGGAGGAGGAGGAGGAGGAGGAGGAGGAGGAGGAGGAGGAGGAGGAGGAGGAGGAGGAGGAGGAGGAGGAGGAGGAGGAGGAGGAGGAGGGAGGAGGAGGAGGAGAGAGAGAGAGAGAGAGAGAGAGAGAGAGAGAGAGAGAGAGAGAGAGAGAGAGAGAGAGAGAGAGAGAGAGAGAGAGAGAAATAGCAAAAAAATTTATAAAATGACAATATTTATTATTTTACCTTTTCTTTTTTTCTCTTCTCTTCTTCTTCTCCTCTTCTCATCTTCTTCCACCTCTTCCTTCTTCTTCTTCTTCTTCTTCTTCTTCTTCTTCCTCCTCTTCTTCTTGTCTTGGTCTGTCTTTCTTCATATTCTTAACACAATCTGAAATAAATAAAACTGGATTAATATGAGAGAGAGAGAGAGAGAGAGAGAGAGAGAGAGAGAGAGAGAGAGAGAGAGAGAGAGAGAGAGAGAGAGAGAGAGAGAGAGAGAGAGAGACCTTAGTGTTTCAGTGTGCGGAGGCCATAAATTCAGAGTGTTATTGAAGCAGTGGGTAAGTAAGTGAAGTGCTTGACAGTGACACATAGAGAATAAGTGAATAAGTGAAGTGATAATACAAGATACATAGTGACACAAGTGATACACTGCAGGAGTAATTATCACTACATCAATAAGAACACTAGCAGTCAAATAGTTGGTGGGCTTTGAGATAGGAGATACCCATAATGCCTTCTTTAGCCCATTAAAACACAATGCAAATGCACCTATGCTTTCAATCTCCATTAATTCTCATCGTCCACACTTTTATGTCCACATTTAAAACTGCACACTCTTCTAAATCAAGTGAAAAAATTGAGGTTTATGAGACAAAATTGTAAGAAAAACATGCTTTCACACACCCCACACTCACCAAACACACAGCACACCAGCACACACCATTCCCACACCTGCACACACCAGCAAACCACAAACAACCCTTTGCAAACACTGGAAAATGCAAAAAAAAAAACACACCCCAAAAATATAGTTTACACAATAAACAACACATTTACACACACACCACATGTACACACACACACCACACCTGCAGAAACCTTTCCACACCTGCACACACCAGCACAGTACACAGCTTGGTGTGTGGAGGGAGATATGGAGGAAAGAAAAGGAGGTGGTGGAGGGAAAAATGAGAAAAATTGTCAGGTTTTGAAGTGAGATTTAGAAAAGTACTATTTTGACTATGATAGAAGTGAGATAGGAGACTCAAAATTGGAGGGAAGGTGGAGGAAACATGGAGGAAATAGTCTACTGAAGGAAAAGCCAGGAGGACCTGTGGAGGGAGATATGGAAGAAACAAGACAAACATTACCTAACCAAAACGCACCAAAATTACCTAAAAATATTGCATCAAGCAACACACACACACACACACACACACACACACACACACAAGCCATATTGATAGAATTTTCAGAGAGACGTATAATTTGCTAAGGAATATTGGAGTAGCATTTCACTATATGGACAAGGAAATGATGAAGAAATTGATAAGTACTAAAATAAGACCTAGATTGGAATATGCAGGAGTTGTGTGGACTCCCATAAAAAAAAAACACATAAGAAAATTAGAGAGACTACAAAAATGGCTGCAAGAATGGTTCCAGAATTTAAAGGGATGGCATATGAGGAGAGACTAAAGGCAATGGATCTACCAACCTTGGAGCAGAGAAGAGAGAGAGGATCTGATACAAGTTTATAAATTGATTAACGGAATGGATGAAGTGGATAATGAGAAACTGATCCTGAGAGAAGAATATGACTTTAGAAGCACAAGATCGCATAGTAAGAAACTAAGGAAGGATGATGTCTGAGAGATGTTAAAAATTTAGTTTCCGCAAAGATGTGTTGAGACTTGGAACAGTTTGAGTGAGGAAGTGGTGTCAGCAAAGAGTGTACATAGTTTTAAAGAAAAATTAGATAAGTCTAGATATGGAGACGGGACCACACGAGCATAAAGCCCAGGCCCTGTAAAACTACAACTAGGTAAATACATACACACACACACACACCTGCACTCCACAAACAACCCTTAAATCACACCTGGAAAACACCCACAATAAGTCTACCCTAGCCAACCCACACCAAAAAACAATAAATACTATACATAGGTAGCTATAGTTGACATTACAAAACATACAAAAACAGTATTATTCCAGTGTTTCACCACATTCCACTAAATGTTTTTTACCCACCTCATGAGATAGAGCTCCTCATTACGAGTATTTTTAATCCCATATTTATAAGGCGCAACCTATTTATAATGGTGATACCGAATTTCAAAAATTTAATCGTATTTTGGCGATCTCACTCCCGAGTCAATAGAACAGAGACAGACTGGCGAGAGCTGCTCGACCCAGGGCAGCGGCTAGCGTGGGCCAACATTAGTGACTCGTTTTGTTTGAGCTATTGTTTCCGCTGATTGGTTACTTCCGTTTGAAAGTGAACTGGCAGCCAATGAAAAAAAATCATAATTTATTCAACCAATCACGGTGGCCTTGAGACTTGCGGTATGAATTTGAATTCAGTTTGAGGCAAGATGTCCCACTGTGCAGGTTGTGAACTGCATTACTTCAATGTTTTGGTTATCATATTTTCAATAGATGTCATGTCGGCTGAGTGAGAGCTGTGAGGGTGGAGCTGGGAAACGAGGAAAACTGGAGGGACCACTTCATTTGGACAGTGCCACAGTTCCTACTAATACATATTGGTTTGTAGAGCAAGAAAAATAAATCATGAAAATAATTTAATACAACAACACCTGGATAGAATTTTGATTGTCCCCATCATATTGACAGGTTAATGGTATATGATGGCTGTTATTATCATTGATGTTTTCTTTCAGGGTTCACAAGCAGACACGCAGTGTTGTCCAAAGAGGCACTGGGCAGCTGAAACACCGATTTCATGTCTTGCACAGTGAGGTCCGGGTCAGCCCACCATTGAAGGTGTGCAAGATGGTGCATGTTTGTGCTATGTTGCACAATATATGTAAAGACAGGAATATTCCTATTCCTATTGATGCAGGCCACCCTGACTTTGAAGAGCAGCAGCACGACTTCGTACAAGAAGTGCCACCACTTCCAGCTGCTCGACAAAATCCGGGTCGCCTGTATCGAGATGAATTCTGCAACTTGCATTTCAAGTATGTTGATTATTTTGTACCAATATATACTGGCTTTACTGTATTTGATCTTGGATATGTCTACTTATCATGCATTAGTATCTCATTACTGTTGATTAACCACCTTTTTTCAGCAATCCTGCCAGAAACATGGCCCACCTGCCCCACCACTGATCTGGTGACACATGCAGAGATCAATTTTGCAACTTGCATTTCAAGTATGTTGGTTATTCATTCTGTACCAATATTTACTGGCTTCTATAAATAATCTTGGATACATTCACTCATCATCTCATTATTGTTGATAAGCAACCTAATTTTTCTTTTCTTTTCTTTTTTCATTCTTTCCAGCATTCCTGCTTGAAGTGTGGATCTCCTGCCCTTCAGCACACATGGCCAGTCACATGCCAAGGTACTGTCAACATCTATGTTTTCCATCTCCTTAATTCTTATCCTCACTGCTTTTGTGTTGACATTTAAAACTGTACACTCTTCTAAATCAACATAAATGCTTTCTATCTCTCTAATTGTCATCCTCCACACTTCCATGTCAACATTTTAAACCTTACACTCTTCTAAATCAACATAGATACTTTCATCTCTCTTAATCCTCATCCTCGACACTTCCATGTCCACATTTAAAACTGTACACTCTTCTAAATCAACATATATACTTTCATCTCTCTTAATTCTCATCCTCCACACTTGTGTCCACATTTAAAACTGTACACTCTTCTAAATCAACATACATGCTTTCCATCTCCATTAATTGTCATCCTCCACACTTCCATGTCCACATTTAAAACTGTACACTCTTCTAAATCAACATATATACTTTCCATCTCCCTTAATTCTTATCCTTGCTGCTTCCATGTCCACATTTAAAACCATACACCCTTCTAAATCAACATACATGCTTTCCATCTCCCTTAATTGTCATCCTCACCACTTCCATCACTTTCTTCCTGGGAGCTCCTGGCCTCACTGTCCTTTTCTGGCAAATATTCCTCATGTGAGTCACTAATGAGTCCTTCTGATTGACTCTCATTGTCCTCAGAATCCTGTAATTCATCTAATAGAGCCAGCTCACCCTCAGAATTCCTCAAGGGTGACAATGACAACACCATTACACCACACTGGTCAGTAACACACTGCCCACCGGCCACCACCCTTCCCCTCAGGCCACACGGTCCCTCCCCCCAAGCCACTGTACCCAGTGTCCCTGAAAACAGTTAGCCACTTTGTCACTGAATCATAAAAAACACACAAAGCGAGTAGATGAAGCACTGATGGAGCGATGGTGTGTGCATGTACTGTAAATATCTTGAAACACCCTTAAAACGCCGTAACATAGCCTAAAATAGTTAAAACAGTCTTAAACACCCTTAAATAGCCTTAAAATAACCCTAAAACACTAAAACAGTCTTAAACACCCTTAAAATAGCTTAAAACTGCCTTAAACATCCTAAAATTCTTCAAACACCCTAAAATAGCCTTAAACAATCTAAAACAGCCTAAAAATACCCTAAGACAGCCTTAAAACACCCTAAAGTAGCCTTAAACACCCTCAAAGTCTTCAAACACCCTAAAACAGCCTTCAATACTCACAGTTGGCTAGGTGTGTCCCAGCTGGTGTAGTTGCTATGTTCCATCCCTACATAGAGCCACTTCCTTTAGTACGGCCGGTGGTGGCTGGTGATCCTGTTGGGAGGAGGTGGTGGTGGTTATAATAGTACTAGTGGTGGTAGTGAAATGGTGTGGTTTTGTGAGCATCTGATGTGGTAATGTTGGTTGTTTGTGGTGGTTGTGGGTGTGGTTGGACAGTGGTGGTGGTGGTATTAGGAGGATTTTAAAAAGACAAATATTTTCCGGCCAAAACAAGTTAAAAAATTGAGGTTTATGAGACAAAATTGTAAGGAAAACACGCTTTCACACACCGACACTCACCAAACACACAGCACACCAGCACACACCATTCCCACACCTGCACACACCAACAAACCACAAACAACCCTTTGCAAACACTGGAAAATGCAAAAAACACACACCCAAAAAATATATAGTAGCTTACACTAAAAACATTTACACACACACACACGTACACACACACACACCACACCTGCGGAAACCTTTCCCACACCTGCACACACCAGCACAGTACACAGTTTGGTGTGTGGAGGGAGATATGGAGGAAAGAAAAGGAGGTGGTGGAGGGAAAAATGAGAA
>NC_059265.1:6635181-6652194 GCF_017591435.1 Portunus trituberculatus
AATAACCAACATACTTGAAATGCAAGTTGCAAAATTGATCTCTGCATGTGTCACCAGATCAGTGGTGGGGCAGGTGGGCCATGTTTCTGGCAGGATTGCTGAAAAAAAAGGTGGTTAATCAACAGTAATGAGATACTAATGCATGATAAGTAGACATATCCAAGATCAAATACAGTAAAGCCAGTATATATTGGTACAAAATAATCAACATACTTGAAATGCAAGTTGCAGAATTCATCTCGATACAGGCGACCCGGATTTTGTCGAGCAGCTGGAAGTGGTGGCACTTCTTGTACGAAGTCGTGCTGCTGCTCTTCAAAGTCAGGGTGGCCTGCATCAATAGGAATAGGAATATTCCTGTCTTTACATATATTGTGCAACATAGCACAAACATGCACCATCTTGCACACCTTCAATGGTGGGCTGACCCGGACCTCACTGTGCAAGACATGAAATCGGTGTTTCAGCTGCCCAGTGCCTCTTTGGACAACACTGCGTGTCTGCTTGTGAACCCTGAAAGAAAACATCAATGATAATAACAGCCATCATATACCATTAACCTGTCAATATGATGGGGACAATCAAAATTCTATCCAGGTGTTGTTGTATTAAATTATTTTCATGATTTATTTTTCTTGCTCTACAAACCAATATGTATTAGTAGGAACTGTGGCACTGTCCAAATGAAGTGGTCCCTCCAGTTTTCCTCGTTTCCCAGCTCCACCCTCACAGCTCTCACTCAGCCGACATGACATCTATTGAAAATATGATAACCAAAACATTGAAGTAATGCAGTTCACAACCTGCACAGTGGGACATCTTGCCTCAAACTGAATTCAAATTCATACCGCAAGTCTCAAGGCCACCGTGATTGGTTGAATAAATTATGATTTTTTTTTTCATTGGCTGCCAGTTCACTTTCAAACGGAAGTAACCAATCAGCGGAAACAATAGCTCAAACAAAACGAGTCACTAATGTTGGCCGCACGCTAGCCGCTGCCCTGGGTCGAGCAGCTCTCGCGCCAGTCTGTCTCTGTTCTATTGACTCGGGAGTGAGATCGCCAAAAATACGATTAAATTTTTGAAATTTGGTATCACCATTATAAATAGGTTGCGCCTTATAAATATGGGATTAAAAATACTCGTAATGAGGAGCTCTATCTCATGAGGTGGGTAAAAAACATTTAGTGGAATGTGGTGAAACACTGGAATAATACTGTTTTTGTATGTTTTGTAATGTCAACTATAGCTACCTATGTATAGTATTTATTGTTTTTTGGTGTGGGTTGGCTAGGGTAGACTTATTGTGGGTGTTTTCCAGGTGTGATTTAAGGGTTGTTTGTGGAGTGCAGTGTGTGTGTGTGTGTGTATGTATTTACCTAGTTGTAGTTTTACAGGGCCTGGGCTTTATGCTCGTGTGGTCCCGTCTCCATATCTAGACTTATCTAATTTTTCTTTAAAACTATGTACACTCTTTGCTGACACCACTTCCTCACTCAAACTGTTCCAAGTCTCAACACATCTTTGCGGGAAACTAAATTTTTTAACATCTCTCAGACATCGTCCCTTCCTTAGTTTCTTACTATGCGATCTTGTGCTTCTAAAGTCATATTCTTCTCTCAGGATCAGTTTCTCATTATCCACTTCATCCATTCCGTTAATCAATTTATAAACTTGTATCAGATCCCGTCTCTCTCTTCTCTGCTCCAAGGTTGGTAGATCCATTGCCTTTAGTCTCTCCTCATATGCCATCCCTTTAAATTCTGGAACCATTCTTGCAGCCATTTTTTGTAGTCTCTCTAATTTTCTTATGTGTTTTTTTTATGGGGAGTCCACACAACTCCTGCATATTCCAATCTAGGTCTTATTTTAGTACTTATCAATTTCTTCATCATTTCCTTGTCCATATAGTGAAATGCTACTCCAATATTCCTTAGCAAATTATACGTCTCTCTGAAAATTCTATCAATATGGCTTGTGTGTGTGTGTGTGTGTGTGTGTGTGTGTGTGTTTTGTTGCTTGATGCAATATTTTTTGGTAATTTTTGGTGCGTTTTGGTTAGGTAATGTTTGTCTTGTTTCTTCCATATCTCCCTCCACAGGTCCTCCTGGCTTTTCCTTCAGTAGACTATTTCCTCCATGTTTCCTCCACCTTCCCTCCAATTTTGAGTCTCCTATCTCACTTCTATCATAGTCAAAATAGTACTTTTCTAAATCTCACTTCAAAACCTGACAATTTTTCTCATTTTTCCCTCCACCACCTCCTTTTCTTTCCTCCATATCTCCCTCCACACACCAAGCTGTGTACTGTGCTGGTGTGTGCAGGTGTGGGAAAGGTTTCCGCAGGTGTGTGTGTGTGTGGTACGTGTGGTGTGTGTGTAAATGTGTTGTTTATTGTGTAAACTATATTTTTGGGGTGTTTTTTTTTTTTGCATTTTCCAGTGTTTGCAAAGGGTTGTTTGTGGTTTGCTGGTGTGTGCAGGTGTGGGAATGGTGTGTGCTGGTGTGCTGTGTGTTTGGTGAGTGTGGGGTGTGTGAAAGCATGTTTTTCTTACAATTTTGTCTCATAAACCTCAATTTTTTCACTTGATTTAGAAGAGTGTGCAGTTTTAAATGTGGACATAAAAGTGTGGACGATGAGAATTAATGGAGATTGAAAGCATAGGTGCATTTCCATTGTGTTTTAACGGGCTAAAGAAGGCATTATGGGTATCTCCTATCTCAAAGCCCACCAACTATTTGACTGCTAGTGTTCTTATTGATGTAGTGATAATTACTCCTGCAGTGTATCACTTGTGTCACTATATATCTTGTATTATCACTTCACTTCACTTATTCTCAATGTGTCACTGTCAAGCACTTCACTTACTTACCCACTGCTTCAATAACACTCTGAATTTATGGCCTCCGCACACTGAAACACTAAGGTCTCTCTCTCTCTCTCTCTCTCTCTCTCTCTCTCTCTCTCTCTCTCTCTCTCTCTCTCTCTCTCTCTCTCTCTCTCTCTCTCTCTCTCATATTAATCCAGTTTTATTTATTTCAGATTGTGTTAAGAATATGGAGAAAGACGGACCAAGGCAAGAAGAGGAGGAGGAGGGAGGAAGAGGAAGAAGAAGAAGAAGAAGAAGGAAGAGGTGGAGGAATATGAGAAGAGGAGGAGAAGAAAGAGAGAAAAGAAAAGGTAAAATAATAAACATTGTCATTTCATAAAGTTTTGCTATTTCAATCTCTCTCTCTCTCTCTCTCTCTCTCTCTCTCTCTCTCTCTCTCTCTCTCTCTCTCTCTCTCTCTCTCTCTCTCTCTCTCTCTCCTCTTCTCTCCTTCCTCCTCTCCTCCTCCTCCTCCTCCTCCTCCTCCTCCTCCTCCTCCTCCTCCTCCTCCTCCTCCTCCTCCTCCTCCTCCTCCTCCTCCTCCTCCTCCTCCTCCTCCTCCTCCTCCTCCTCCTCCTCCTTCCTCTTCTTCTTCTTCTTCTCCTCCTCCTCTCCTCCTCCTCTCCTCCTCCTCCTCCTCCTCCTCCTCCTCCTCCTCCTCCTCCTCCTCCTCTCCTCCTCTTCTTCTTCTTCTTCTTCTTCTTCTTCTTCTTCTTCATCCTCTTCCTCCTCCTCCTCTTCCTCCTCCTCCTCCTCCTCCTCCTCCTCCTCCTCCTCCTCCTCCTCCTCCTCCTCCTCCTCCTCCTCCTCCTTCTTCCTCTTCTTCTTCTTCTTCTTCTTCTTCTTTCCTCCTCCTCCTCCTCCTCTCCTCCTCCTCCTCCTCCTCCTCCTCCTCCTCCTCCTCCTCCTCCTCCTCCTCCTCCTCCTCCTCCTCCTGTGCTAATACTATTACTATTAATACTATCCCAGTGTGACCTGTGTGACCTCTGACCTTTTGCCGCAGGACTCCTTGGACTGCAACTTCACTGTGACCCGAGAGGAGGTGGCCACTCAACGCTGAGGTCACACGACTCCCTTTCTTATGCAGGTCAGTGGTGTGGTGTGTGGTGTGGGGAGGTGTGGTTGGGTTAGGTAGGTTGGGTTGGCCTCTCTCTCTCTCTCTCTCTCTCTCTCTCTCTCTCTCTCTCTCTCTCTCTCTCTCTCTCTCTCTCTCTCTCTCTCTCTCTCTCTCCTCTCTCTCTCCTCCTCCTCCTCCTTTCCTTCCTCCTCCTCCTCCTCCTCCTCCTCCTCCTCCTCCTCCTCTCCTCCCTCTCCTCCTCCTCCTTCCTCCTCTCCTCTTCTTCTTCTTCTTCTTCTTCTTCTTCCTCCTTCTTCTTCCTCCTCCTCCTCCTCCTCCTCCTCCTCCTCCTCCTCCTCCTCCTCCTCCTCCTCCTCCTCCTCCTCTCTTCTCTTCTTCCTCCTCCTCCTCCTCCTCCTCCTCCTCCTCCTCCTCTCCTCCTCCTCCTCTCCTCCTCCTCTCCTCCTCCTCCTCTTCTCCTCTTCTTCTTCTTCTTCTTCTTCTTCTTCTTCTTCCTCCTCTCCTCCTCCTCCTCCTCCTCCTCCTCCTCCTCCTCCTCCTCCTCCTCCTCCTCCTCCTCTTCTTCTTCTTCTTCTTCTTCTTCTTCTTCTTCTTCCTCCTCCTCCTCCTCCTCCTCCTCCTCCTCCTCCTCCTCCTCCTCCTCCTCCTGTGCTATTAATACTATCCCAGTGTGACCTGTGTGACCTCTGACCTTTGCTGCAGGACTCCTTGGACTGGGACTTCACTGTGACCCGAGAGGAGGTGGCCACTCAACGCTGAGGTCACACGGCTCCCTTCCTTATGCAGGTCAGTGGTGTGGGTGTGGTGTGGTTGGGTTAGGTAGGTTGGGTTGGCTTGGGTAAGATTTTGAAGCCATTTTAGGCAGTTTGGCATGTTTGGAGGGTATTTTAAACAGTTTGGCATATTTTAAGGACATTTTGACAGTTTGGCATGTTTTGAGGTTATTTTGAGACAGTTTGGCATGTTTTGAGGATATTTGAAAACAGTTTGACATGTTTTATGGCCATATTGGCATGTTTTGAGGGGATTTTGAGACTGACATGTTTGAGGGCATTTTAATACAGATACAGTTTGGAGGGCATATTAAGACAGTTTGGTATGTTTTGAGGACAATTTAAGAGAGTTTGCCAGGTTTTGAGGCCATTTGAAGACAGCTTGGCAGGTTTTGAGGGCATATTAACCCTTAACTTGGCGGTCGTATATAAACGTTTGCGTCAGAACGTCCGTAAGTGACGGATTCGTCCCAGTAATCAAGATTTTTGGCGTAATTTTAAGTCTCGCGCTCTCTTGAGGCGGATGGTGAGTAAAGTATCTGGCATCTTTTACCACACAAGTGTTTCCACAAGAGCTCTAATTTTAGAGGTAACTGAACTGTTTTCCCTTTATGGGCGACACTTGGCAACTCCGGACTCTCTGGGTAGAAAGGTCAGTGATAACAGCGAAGGATCTCAGATTGTAAATCACCATGGAGCAAGGCAGAACCCTTTTTAGCAGTGGTTCTGAGCTAGAAGAAAGTGACAGTGAATATATGAAGAAGAAACTGGGAAAGTGAAGAGACTAGTAGTGAGGACACGGATGTAGAGCATCATTCACCTGCTTTCTCAGGAGAACAGACAGAGACAGAGACTCTTACACAGTATAAGTGACAGTGAAGGCAATAATGATGAAGAACAGACTCCAGATAATGTGTCAAGGACACAGAGTGTTTCTAGGAGACGCAGGCATCGCGTGCTCCTCGCTCTGGGAGACGATCACGTGGCAGAGGTGGCGCGAGACCCGACCTGTCTTTCAATGGAGGAATTCAATGATGATTTTTCCCAGTTATGCCTGATTTATCTGTGTCTCCTCATAACAGCTGAATTCCCTCCTGTGCAACACAATTGTGACTATTTCATGGCGTTTCTCAGTGATGCTTTCTTGGACCATATAGTGAGTGAGAGCAACACTTTTCATGATGAAACAGCAGATGATGATGATGTGCCCATAGCTCTCACGAGAGAGTGGAAAAACATCACAGAAATGAACTCCTGACGTTCAGTCACGCTTCTTATGAGTCATTCGAGAAAAGCTATATTAAATACAGTTTGTTATGCTTTGAGTCTCGTAAATAAATTCAAGAATTTAAGACAGTTATGGCAGGGTTTGAGGACACTGTAAGACAGTTTAGCACAGTTTGATGGCATTTAAGACAGTTTGGCATGTTTTGTCACAGTGAGGAGGGTATTTTGATTGTCATAACAGAAAGTAATTGGCATTTTTCAGGGCAATATTTTTAAGACATGCTTTGTGACATGCTTTGAGGGCAATTTAAGAGTTTGGCATATTTTGAGGGTATTTTGAGACAGTTTGACATATGCTTTGAGGGCAATTTATGGCCATATTGAGACAGTTTGGCATGCCATATTGAGAGCATTTTGAGACAGTTTGACATGTTTTGAGGCATTTTAAGACAGTTTCGAGAGCATATTGAGACAGTTTGGTATGTTTTGAGGGTATGTTAGGTCAATTTTGGAGGTTTTTAGGGAAATTGAAGACAGTTTGGCAGATTTGGAGGGCATATTAAGGCAGTTTGTTATGTTTTGAGGGAAATTTGAGACAGTTTAGCTGGTTTTGAGGCCATTTTAAAATAATTTGGCATGTTTTGAAGACATTTTTAGACAGTTTGGCATGTTCTAAGGGCATATTAAGACAGTTTGACATGTTTTCATGGCATATTAAGAGAGTTTGGCATACTTTGAGTTCAATTTAAGAAAGTTTGGCAGGTTTTAATGGCATCTTTCACACCACTAGTTCTTGCATCTAGCACGCCACATTCTCTCCAGGAACTCTTTCACAGCCTCAATCATCCTTTCATTCATCTCCCCACAAAGTCCCAGCAGCACCACCATCCATTCCCTTCCTGTCATCTCCACTCTGTCATGCCCCAGCTCCCTCAGCACCACTTGCATCATTTCATACCTGTCTCTGGCATACTTCACACACTCCAGCACCACATGCTCCACCGTCTCATCCTAGAAGAGTGTACGGTTTAAAATGTGGACATAGAAGTGGCAAGGATGACAGTTAAGGAGATGGAAAGCATATATGTTGATTTAGAAGAGTCGGCACTGTCCCCAAGAAACCATCCCGCGTGCTTGCCTTGATTCCTGGCTCCCACTTCACAGCTAATCCACCCAGCTGATTTGACGTCACATATATGAAGCCACGCTATTGGTCAGAGAGAGAGAGATGCATGAGAAAGCATAAGAGAGAGAGAGAGAGAATATGAAATGCATAAGAGAGAGAGAGAGAGAATATGAAAACGAATAAGAGAGAGAGAGAGAATAAGAGAGAGAGAGAGAATATGAGAGAGATAAGAGAGAGAGAGAGAGAGAGAGAGAGAGAGAGAATATGGTAACGAATAAGGCAGCGTTTCTCAATCTTTTTAGCCTTGCGTAACCCTTCAAATACATGACATGTCTCAAGGAACCCCTACACAAAAACAAAATTATATACCATATATTTCTCTTTTAATGTGATGTCAAATCTGCTGGGTGGAGGAACTGCGAAGGGGGAACCGGGAATCGAGGCGAGCGCATGGGATGGTTTCTCGGGGACAGTGCCGAAGAGTGTATGGTTTTAAATGTGGACATGGAAGTGTGGAGGATGAGAAGTGGCCAGGCAGCCCTGCACTGCATGCTTCCCTCCATACTTTCTCTGTCTTATCTGATCCCTTTCCTGACATGTCAAACTGTCTCAAAATGCTCTCAATACATGCCAAACTGTCTCAATATGGCCATAAAATATGTCTGTCTCAAAATACCCTCAAAATATGCCAAACTCTTAAATTGCCCTTAAAGCATGCCATACTGTCTTAAATTGCCCTGAAATATGCCAAACTGTCTCAAGATACCCTCAAAACATGTCAAACTGTCTTAAAATACCCTTAAAAATGCCAAACTGTCTTAAAATGTCATCAAAACATGTCAAACTGTCTTAAAATACCCTTAAAAAATGCCAAACTGTCTTAAAATGTCATCAAAACATACCAAACTGTCTTACAGTGTCCTCAAACCCTGCCAAACTGTCTTAAATTCCCCTCAAAGCATAACAAACTGTCTTAATATGCCCTCAAAACCTGCCAAGCTGTCTTCAAATGGCCTCAAAACCTGGCAAACTGTCTTAAATTGTCCTCAAAACATACCAAACTGTCTTAATATGCCCTCCAAACTGTATCTGTATTAAAATGCCCTCAAAACATGTCAGTCTCAAAATGCCCTCAAAACATGTCAATATGGCCATAAAACATGTCAAACTATTTTCAGATATACTCAAAACATGCCAAACTGTCTCAAAATACCCTCAAAACATGCCAAACTGTCTAAAATGTCACTTCACTTATTCACTTATTCTCTATGTGTCACTGTCAAACACTTCACTTACTTACCCACTGCTTCAATAACACTCAATTTATGTATGGCCTCCGCACACTGAAACACTAAGTCTCTCTCTCTCTCTCTCTCTCCTCTCTCTCTCTCTCTCTCTCTCTCTCTCTCTCTCTCTCTCTCTCTCTCTCTCTCTCTCTCTCTAAATTTAATCCAGTTTTATTTATTTCAGATTGTGTTAAGAATATGGAATAAGACGGACCAAGGCAAGAAGAGGAGGAGAAGAGGAAGAAGAAGAAGAAGAAGAAGAAGGAAGAGGTGGAGGAATATGAGAAGAAGAGGAGGAGAAGAAGAAAGAGAGAAAAGAAAAGGTAAAATAATAAATATTGTCATTTCATAAAGTTTTGCTATTTCAATCTCTCTCTCTCTCTCTCTCTCTCTCTCTCTCTCTCTCTCTCTCTCTCTCTCTCTCCCTCTCTCTCTCTCTCTCTGATCTTAATCCAGTTTTATTTATTTCAGATTGTGTTAAGAATGTGGAGAAAGATAGACCAAGGCAAGAGGAAGAAGAGGAGGAGTAGGAGGAAGAAGGAAGAGGTGGAGGAGGAGAAGGAGGAGGAGGAGGAAGAAAGAAGAGGTGTTGGAAGATGAGAAGAGGAGGAGAAGAAGAAAAGATTAAAAAAGAAAAGGTAAAATAATAAATATTGTCATTTTATAAAGTTTTTGTTATCTCTCTCTCTCTCTCTCTCTCTCTCTCTCTCTCTCTCTCTCTCTCTCTCTCTCTCTCTCTCTCTCTCTCTCTCTCTCTCTCCTCCTCCTTCCTTCCTTCCTTCCTTCCTTCCTTCCTTCCTTCTTTCTTCTTTCTTCCTTCTTTCTTTCTTTCTTTCTTTCTTTCTTCCTTCCTTCCTTCCTTCCTTCCTTCCTTCCTTCCTTCCTTCCTCCCTTCCTCCCTCCCTCCCTCCTCCTCCTCCTCCTCCTCCTCCTCCTCCTCCTCCTCCTCCTCCTCCTCCTCCTCCTCCTCCTCCTGTGCTACTACTATTACTATTATTACTATCCCAGTGTGACCTGTGTGACCTCTGACCTTTTGCGGCAGGACTCCCTTGGACTGTGACCTCACTGTGACCCAAGAGGAGGTGGCCACTCAACGCTGAGGCCACACGGCTCCCTTCCTTATGTAGGTCAGTGGTGTGGTGTGTGGTGTGGTTAGTTGGGTTGGGCTGTGTTAGGTAAGGTTTTGAGGCAGTTTGGCATGTTTGGAGGGTATTTTCAAACAGTTTAGCATGTTTTGAGGGCATTTTAGACAGTTTGGCATGTTTGAGAGCATAGATTGGGTTGGGAGCAATATGGATTTTGAAAGGGTAATGCAATATTTGGCCTGAGGATGGTAACAGAAAGAGCAGTTGAAATGCAAAAAGATGTATACATGTGTTTGGTGGACTTTGAGAAAGCCTTTGAGACGATTAGACAGGAGGAAATGATTGACGTGTTAAAGGAGATTGGATTGGATGGCAAAGATGTAAGAATGATAAATAACCTATACTGGGAACTAAAAGCAGCAATAAGAATAAAAAATAAAAACACAGAATGGGTAGAGATACAGAGAGGAGTGTGGCAAGGCTGTGTACTCTCACCAGACACAGAATGGGTAGAGATACAGAGAGGAGTGTGGTAAGGCTGCGTACTCTCACCAGACTTGTTCTCGTTGTATGGACAAAAATGTTTGGAGGAGATGGAAGAAATGGAGGGAATTTGCATTGGGGGAAGAAACACAAACAACATACATTATGCGGACGATACAGTTTTAGCGGCAGATTCCGAGGTAAAATTGCAAGCACTCATAGATAGTTTAACCCTTAACGTTCGGTGATTGTTTTGGGATGATTGTAGCGTCACGTGCAGAGAAGCAGGGATCGTTCCGGGAATCATGATTTTTCGGCGCTAAACGTTTGAATCTCTCCCCCTCACTGTTGGTCCTGGGGCAAGTGGAAGTCTCTGGCATCTTTTCTCACTCACCTCTTTGAGCCTGGAGACATATGTTCCCTCACATAGGTCATCTTTTCCCATTTTGAGGCAACATCTAGCAATCCCGTGACCCGGAGTTAGGTTTCGGTACTCCGAGTGATGTTATGTCAGTGTTACTCGGTAATGACATTGAGGATAGTGGTGAAAATGAAGACAGTGATTTTTTTATTAAGACAGAAGAAAGTGAAGACTCCAGTAGTGATTCTGATAGTGATCTGGGAGACAGAGGCCAACCCTCACAGCGACGTTCATAAACCTCCTCACATACTCCCCTCGAACAATGCGCTGGTGTGTGTCACCCATGGTTGCCTCTACAGGATTGTGCTTGTCGGCCAAGTCACGTCAGTCCCATTGCCAAGAAGAGTTGCCACATTCCAATTATTATAAAAATCCACAATATATGTAATATGTGGTTTATTTTTATTTTTCTGTTTTGAACATCATTTCATCTGAGTTCACATTTTCATGACATGAAAGTGCAAAAGTTCCTACTTTTACATCAAATTCATATGCCCAAATGAGAGAGAGAGAGAGAGAGAGAGAGAGAGAGAGAGAGAGCATGGTGTTATCTGAGCTTGGGGGGTATTTCTTAGCGGCGGATTCTGCCATGAATTTTTTGACGTGCAATAACTTTGGTGTGAGAGGTGATGACATGTTGAAAACTATATTGTTGTACTCAGAATAACACAAAGAAATATGCTTTTATGAGGAAAAGAATATTTTAGCATTTTTGACAGGTGTGATTTTTCCTCGCTGTAACAGACAGAAAGTAAATCAACCCCCGTACTTTAAGGGTAAGAAAGATAATGACCAATATTAGCATGAATATAACTCTAAGACAACGTATACTCAAGCGTTATGTATGGTCCACATTAATGTATGGCTCTGAGACATGGACGATAAAGAAGAACATGATCAAAAGGTTAGAAGCAGTAGAAATGTGGTTCATGCAAAGAATGCTGAGAATCCCTTGGAGTGCACGGATCACTAATGAAGGATTGAGAAGAGTAGTAATGGAAAAAACACCGGTGAAGAGTATCAGGAGGAGGCACCTAAATTTTGTGGGCCATGTACTGAGAGGACATGGACTGGGGAGAGAATGCTTGTTGGGAAGAGTATAAGGAACCAGCGAAAGGAAGACAGAGGGTCAAGTTTATGGACACATTGGTGAAACACGTCAGTGAGGGCTGGACAACTGTGGATCGGGTTAGAGTGGCTCAAAACAGAGGAGGATGGTGTTCCATGGTCGCCGACGTCACGTGACAGGCACCTCGGTAAAGGTAAAGATAAAGGGTTGGGTTAGGTTGGGTTATGCTGGGTTGTTTTGGGTTAGTTTGGGGTTGGGTTGGGTTATGTTGGGTTGTTCTGGGTTAACTTGGGTTGTTTTTGGGTTAGGTTGGGTTGGGTTGAGTTGGGTTGGGTTATGATGGGTTGTTTTGGGTTAACTTTGGTTAGGTTGGGTTGGGTTGAGCTGGGTTGTTTTGGGTTAGGTTAATTTCTGTTCAGTTTAGTTAAGTTAGGTTGAGTTCTGTTAGGTTGGGTTGAGTTGCGTTCAGTTCAGTTTACAAAATAGTGAAGGTGACTCAATGTAAACCTATCATTACAGGAAAGTCAAGCCAATGGTCCCTGAATGTTGCCAAGGAGACACACTGCACCACCAAGCCAAGCCAAGCAAGCCACAATGCAACACAAGCCTTCTACAACACCTACAGCCATCAGCAACACCCAGAGTACAAGACAACACCTGGAGTCATGAAGAACAGTTAGGATGGATTAGCAGTTTGGAATGTTTTTCTTTTAAGGACATTTGAAGACAAGTTTGGCATGACAAGTTTGGCATGTTTTATGGTATTTTAAGACCATTTGGCATGTTTTAGGGTGAAGATATTGGCCATTAATCTTCTGATGTCTATAAACCTTTTCTAATGTCAATAAAATGGTTTAATGGTACTCAACCTCAAGGTAAAAATGTCTCCAAGTACTGAAGGGGTTAAAATAGTGAAGACTGTGGCCATTAATCTTGTCACCTCCTTAGACCCTTGCTAATGTCAATAAAATGGTCTAATGGTACACAAATGTCAAGGTAAAAATGTGTCCCAGTACTGAAGGGGTTAAAATAGTGAAGACTGTGGCCATTAGTCTTCTGATGTCTATAGATCTTTCCTAATGTTAATAAATTGGTCTAATGGTACACAGATCTCAAGATATCCTAGTATTGAAGGGGATAAAATAGTGAAGACTGTGGCCTTTATTCTTCTGCCCTCTATAAACCTTTCCTAATGTCAATAAAATGGTCTAATGGTACACAAATGTCAAGGTAAAAATTTGTCCCAGTACTGAAGGGGTTAAAATAGTGAAGACTGTGGCCATTAACCTCCTGATGTCTATAAACCTTTCCTAAAGTCAATAAAATGGTCTAATGGTACACAGATCTCAGGGTAAAAATGTGTCCCAGTCCTGAAGGGTTTAAAATAGTGAAGACTGTGATCATTAACCTTCTGATGTCTATAAACCTTTCCTAATGTCAATAAAATGGTCTAATGGTATGCAAATCTCAAGGTAAAAATGTGTCCCTGTACTGAAGGGGTTAGAATAGTGAAGATGATGACCATTAATCTTCTGATGTTTATGAACCTTTCCTAATGTCAATAAAATGGTCTAATGGTACACAGATCTCAGGGTAAAAAGGTGTCCCAGTACTGAAGGGGTTAAAGTAGTGAAGACTGTGGCCATTAACCTTGTGACCTTCATAGACCCTTCCTAATGTCAATAAAATGGTCCAATGGTACACAAATGTCAAGGTAAATGTGTCCCAATACTGAAAGGGTTAAGAAAGTGAAGACTGTGTCCATTAACCTTGTGACCTCCATAGACCCTTGCTAATGTCAATGAAATGGTCTAATGGTGCACAAATCTTTAGGTAAAATTGTCCTCCAGTACTGAAAGGGTTAAGATAGTGAAGACTGTGGCCATTAATCTTGTGTCCTCCATAGACCCTTCTTAAAGTGAATAAAATGGTCTAATGGTACACAGATCTCTAGGTAAAAATGTGTCCCAGTACTGAAGGGGTTAACATGTCATACTAACCAACCACATTACCCCTTACACAGAATAATTATTTATGTTACAACTTTGCCCACTAAGACTAAGTTAACAGTAATTGTAATGGGAGGCACTGCAAGGTTTTCTTCATTTTTCAGAATTCTTATTTATTTATTTTTTCTGTCACCTCCATTACTCCCCAAAAAATTGTTAAGCTGCTCCCAAGGGATGATTCACCCCCAGTTTGGGAACCACTGTCTTGGAAGGCCTCATAAAAATACTGAATTTTTGTGGCAAGGTGCTAGAATGTGTGTGTGTGTGTGTGTGTGTGTGTGGAAAGTTTTTTTGTGTGGGTTTTGAAATAAGTTTGTGTTTTATACTGTGAATTTATATTTATGTGAAGATTTTTGTGTTTTGAAGTGAGGTGAGTGTGTGTGTGTGTGTGTGTGTGTGTGTGTGTGTGTGTGTGTGTGTGTGTGTGTGTGTGCATGTGTGTGTGTATTTACCTAATTGTAACATATGGGAAAAGAGCTATGCTCGTACTGTCCCGTCTCCATATCTACTAATGTCCAGCTTTTCTTAAAATCATGAATATTCCTTGCGTTGACCACTTCCACGTCTAAACTATTCCATGCTTCCACCCTTCTATGAGGAAGCTATATTTTTCACATCTCTCCTATAAGTGGCCATTTTAGTTTTTCCCATGCCCTCTCGACATTCTTTCATTCCACATACACAGATCTTCCCTATCCATTTTTCCATGCCAATCATCACTCTGTATATTGCTATCAGGTCTCCCCTTTCTCTTCTGTTTTCCAGGGTCGGAAGTTGCATTCTGTTCAGTCTGTCTTCATAAGTCAAATCTCTTAAGTCAGGCACCATTTTTGTTGCAGCCCTCTGTACTTTCTCTAGTTTCCTTATGTGTTTCTTTAAGTTCGGAGCCCACTGTATTGTTGCATATTCAAGCCTTGGTCTTATCATTGCAGTAATTATTTTCTTCATCATTTCTTCATCTAAATATACGAACGCCACTCTTATGTTCCTCAATAAGTTCAATACTTCTCCAATTATTTTGTTTATATGTCTCTCTGGCGATAGGTCATTGGTAATTGTCACCCCAAGGTCTTTTTCTTCATGACTGATTTTATGTCTTCATTTCCTATCTTGTACATACTCCTGATTCTTCTTTCACTCTTGCCAAACTCTAATTTCTTGCATTTTGTCGTGTTGAACTCCATTTGCCATGTACAGCTCCATTTCCATATTCAGTCCAAGTCTTCCTGGAGTAGTTCGCAATCTTTGTCACATCTCACTTTTCTTAACAATTTTGCATCGTCTGCAAATAGGCTCACATAACTGGACACCCCATCCACCATGTCATTTATGTAGACCGCGAACATTACTGGTGCCAACACTGATCCCTGTGGAACTCCACTCTCCATCAAGCCCCATTCTGATGGTCTGTCCTTAATTATTGTTCTCATTTCTCTTCCTACCAAAAGTCTTCCATCCATTTTAGTAAACTGCCATGCACTCCTCCTACCATTTCAAGTTTCCAGATCAGTCTCCGGTGTGGTACCTTATCAAAGGCCTTTTTTAAATCCAGATATATTCCATCAGCCCAACCATCTCTTTCCTGTATTACATCTATCACCCTCGAATAGTAACATATCAGGTTTGTCGTGCATGAACGCCCTTTTCTAAAACCAAATTGACACTCACAAAGTATGTCATTTTCTCCAAGAAGTCTGTCCATCTATTCTTCACCACCCTCTCACACATCTTAGCTACCACACTTGTAAGTGACACTGGTCTATAGTTCAATGGGTCTCTCTTGTTACCTGATTTATAAATTGGGACAATGTTAGCTCTTTTCCAGTCTTGGGGCACTACACCTTCCCTTAATGAGGCATCAATTACTTCACAAACTTTTTCTGCCAGTTGCTCCCTGCATTCTCTTAAAATCCATCCTGATACCCCATCAGGTCCCACAGCTTTTCTCACTTCTAGACTCCCCATCATATTCTTGATCTCCTCCACAGTTACTTGAAACTCCTTCATAATCCCTTTCTGTTCCATTACCAGTGGTTTGTCAAAAGCAGTCTCCTTTGTGAATACCTTCCGAAAGCATCCATTCATAGCCTCTGCCATTTCCTGGGATCCTCACTGCATACTCCATTTACTTCTAAACTTTCAATACTTTCTCTATTTTTGATGTTGTTGTTCACATGTCTGTAAAAAAGCCTTGGTTGGTCTTTACATTTATCAATTATATCCTTTTCTTGTTTCTTTCTTTCTTCTCTTCTAATCAACACATATTCATTTCTTGCTCTTTTGTAACTTTCCCACTGCTTAATCCGTCTTTTCCTTCTCCACCTCTTCCATGCATCCTCTTTTCTTGTTCTAGCCTTTTCACATCTATCGTTAAACCAGTCCTGCTTTCCAACTTCTCTATGTTGTCTTATTGGTACAAATTTTTTCTCACCTTTGTATAATTTTATAAATTCCTTCCACTTTTCATTTGCTCCCTTAGCACTCTTGAATTTCATCCAATTTGTCTCTTGAAAGAATTTCTTTAGGTTTCCAAAATCTGTCTTGGCATAATTCCATCTTCCCACTTTATATTCTTCATTTCTTCTAGATTTCTCTTCATCTATCACCTTGAACTCCAAAACTGCATGATCACTCTTTGCTAAAGGGCACTCCACCCTCATCTCCTCAATGACCATTGGCTCTGTACTAAAGACCAAGTCCAGTCTTGACGATGCTCCCTCTCCTCCAAACCTAGTATCTTCTTTGACCCACTGAGTTAACACATTTTCCATTGCCAGTGTCAATAGTGTATTTCCCATGTTGTCTCTGATCCTTCCATTGACCAGTCCTCCCAACACACCTCTTTACAATTAAAATCTCCCATCATTATAGTTCGTTCACAGCCACCCAACATTTCTTCCAGACATGTTCCTGTATCACTTATCATTTCTTCATATTCCTGTACTGACCATGCATTTGTCTTAGGTGGTACGTACACCACTATGTAGTGCCTCTTTTTCCTTCATTAGTTTCTGCTCTGATCTTTAGCACTTCTGCCTTTCCCATACCTTCTTTCACTTGATCCACCTTTATATCTTTTTTAACCAGCAACATCACTCCTCCTCCCATCTTACCTACTCTATTTCTTTTCCAAACATTATATTTCCTTCTCCAACCATCATCAGGTCTTCTCCTCTCTCAGTTTTGTTTCAGTAAGACCCACAATATCTGGGTTCTTGTCCCTCAAGTAATCGTTGAGTTCTAAAATCCCCGATATCACTCCATTTATGTTGACATACATTACATTCCGCTCATACGTAAGTTTCTTTAGTCCTTTCTTGCTGTACTTTTCTGGGTTATGAACCACTTCCTCAGTCTCATATCCAAGATTCTCCAGAAAAACTCTTTCTTCTCCTCTTCTGTCCTCTCTTCATTTTTTTCAAAGCCTCCTTTCTCAACTCATTTAACATTTCTCTTTCCTTTTCACCGAGATCTCTTCTCAACCAAATCTTCCTTGTTGTTTCCTGCTGGGCTAGCCTCCATGACTTCTCCACCAATTCATCTACATCCTTTTGTGACTTAAGTTTGATTCTTATTGGCCTCATACC
>NC_059265.1:6652694-6672396 GCF_017591435.1 Portunus trituberculatus
CTTGGCCGACAAGCACAATCCTGTAGAGGCAACCATGGGTGACACACACCAGCGCATTGTTCGAGGGGAGTATGTGAGGAGGTTTATGAACGTCGCTGTGAGGGTTGGCCTCTGTCTCCCAGATCACTATCAGAATCACTACTGGAGTCTTCACTTTCTTCTGTCTTAATAAAAAAATCACTGTCTTCATTTTCACCACTATCCTCAATGTCATTACCGAGTAACACTGACATAACATCACTCGGAGTACCGAAACCTAACTCCGGGTCACGGGGATTGCTAGATGTTGCCTCAAAATGGGAAAAGATGACCTATGTGAGGGAACATATGTCTCCAGGCTCAAAGAGGTGAGTGAGAAAAGATGCCAGAGACTTCCACTTGCCCCAGGACCAACAGTGAGGGGGAGAGATTCAAACGTTTAGCGCCGAAAAATCATGATTCCCGGAACGATCCCTGCTTCTCTGCACGTGACGCTACAATCATCCCGAAACAATCACCGAACGTTAAGGGTTAAACTATCTATGAGTGCTTGCAATTTTACCTCGGAATCTGCCGCTAAAACTGTATCGTCCGCATAATGTATGTTGTTTGTGTTTCTTCCCCCAATGCAAATTCCCTCCATTTCTTCCATCTCCTCCAAACATTTTTGTCCATACAACGAGAACAAGTCTGGTGAGAGTACGCAGCCTTACCACACTCCTCTCTGTATCTCTACCCATTCTGTGTCTGGTGAGAGTACACAGCCTTGCCACACTCCTCTCTGTATCTCTACCCATTCTGTGTTTTTATTTTTTATTCTTATTGCTGCTTTTAGTTCCCAGTATAGGTTATTTATCATTCTTACATCTTTGCCATCCAATCCAATCTCCTTTAACACGTCAATCATTTCCTCCTGTCTAATCGTCTCAAAGGCTTTCTCAAAGTCCACCAAACACATGTATACATCTTTTTGCATTTCAACTGCTCTTTCTGTTACCATCCTCAGGCCAAATATTGCATTACCCTTTCAAAATCCATATTGCTCCCAACCCAATCTATGCTCTCAAACATGCCAAACTGTCTAAAATGCCCTCAAAACATGCTAAACTGTTTGAAAATACCCTCCAAACATGCCAAACTGCCTCAAAACCTTACCTAACACAGCCCAACCCAACTAACCACACCACACACCACACCACTGACCTACATAAGGAAGGGAGCCGTGTGGCCTCAGCGTTGAGTGGCCACCTCCTCTTGGGTCACAGTGAGGTCACAGTCCAAGGGAGTCCTGCCGCAAAGGTCAGAGGTCACACAGGTCACACTGGGATAGTAATAATAGTAATAGTAGTAGCACAGGAGGAGGAGGAGGAGGAGGAGGAGGAGGAGGAGGAGGAGGAGGAGGAGGAGGAGGAGGAGGAGGAGGAGGAGGAGGAGGAAGGAGGAAGGAAGGAAGGAAGGAAGGAAGGAAGGAAGGAAGGAAGGAAAGAAAGAAAGAAAGAAAGAAAGAAAGAAAGAAAGAAAGAAAGAAAGAAAGAAAGAAGGAAGGAAGGAAGGAAGGAAGGAGGGAGGAGAGAGAGAGAGAGAGAGAGAGAGAGAGAGAGAGAGAGAGAGAGAGAGAGAGAGAGAGAGAGAGAGAGAGAGAGAATAACAAAACTTTATAAAATGACAATATTTATTATTTTACCTTTTCTTTTTTAATCTTTTCTTCTTCTCCTCCTCTTCTCATCTTCCAACACCTCTTCTTTCTTCCTCCTCCTCCTCCTTCTCCTCCTCCACCTCTTCCTTCTTCCTCCTACTCCTCCTCTTCTTCCTCTTGCCTTGGTCTATCTTTCTCCACATTCTTAACACAATCTGAAATAAATAAAACTGGATTAAGATCAGAGAGAGAGAGAGAGAGAGAGAGAGAGAGAGAGAGAGAGAGAGAGAGAGAGAGAGAGAGAGAGAGAGAGAGAGAGAGAGAAATTGAAATAGCAAAAACTTTATGAAATGACAATATTTATTATTTTACCTTTTCTTTTTCTCTCTTTTCTTCTTCTCCTCCTCTTCTTCTCATATTCCTCCACCTCTTCCTTCTTCTTCTTCTTCTTCTTCTTCCTCTTCCTCTTCCTCCTCCTCTTCTTGCCTTGGTCCGTCTTATTCCATATTCTTAACACAATCTGAAATAAATAAAACTGGATTAAATTTAGAGAGAGAGAGAGAGAGAGAGAGAGAGAGAGAGAGAGAGAGAGAGAGAGAGAGAGAGAGAGAGAGAGAGAGACCTTAGTGTTTCAGTGTGCGGAGGCCATACATAAATTGAGTGTTATTGAAGCAGTGGGTAAGTAAGTGAAGTGTTTGACAGTGACACATAGAGAATAAGTGAATAAGTGAAGTGACATTTTAGACAGTTTGGCATGTTTTGAGGGTATTTTGAGACAGTTTGGCATGTTTTGAGTATATCTGAAAATAGTTTGACATGTTTTATGGCCATATTGACATGTTTTGAGGGCATTTTGAGACTGACATGTTTTGAGGGCATTTTAATACAGATACAGTTTGGAGGGCATATTAAGACAGTTTGGTATGTTTTGAGGACAATTTATGACAGTTTGCCAGGTTTTGAGGCCATTTGAAGACAGCTTGGCAGGTTTTGAGGGCATATTAAGACAGTTTGTTATGCTTTGAAGGAATTTAAGACAGTTTGGCAGGGTTTGAGGACACTGTAAGACAGTTTGGTATGTTTTGATGACATTTTAAGACAGTTTGGCATTTTTTAAGGGTATTTTAAGACAGTTTGACATGTTTTGATGACATTTTAAGACAGTTTGGCATTTTTAAGGGTATTTTAAGACAGTTTGACATGTTTTGAGGGTATCTTGAGACAGTTTGGCATATTTCAGGGCAATTTAAGACAGTATGGCATGCTTTAAGGGCAATTTAAGAGTTTGGCATATTTTGAGGGTATTTTGAGACAATTTGACATATTTTATGGCCATATTGAGACAGTTTGGCATGTATTGAGAGCATTTTGAGACAGTTTGACATGTCAGGAAAGGGATCAGATAAGACAGAGAAAGTATGGAGGGAAGCATGCAGTGCAGGGCTGCCTGGCCGCTCCTCATCCTCCACACTTCCATGTCCACATTTAAAACCATACACTCTTCGGCACTGTCCCCGAGAAACCATCCCATGCGCTCGCCTCGATTCCCGGTTCCCCCTTCGCAGTTCCTCCACCCAGCAGATTTGACATCACATTAAAAGAGAAATATATGGTATATAATTTTGTTTTTGTGTAGGGGTTCCTTGAGACATGTCATGTATTTGAAGGGTTACGCAAGGCTAAAAAGATTGAGAAACGCTGCCTTATTCGTTACCATATTCTCTCTCTCTCTCTCTCTCTCTCTCTCTCTCTCTCTCTCTCTCTCTCTTTCGTTTTCATATTCTTTCTCTCTCTCCCTCTCCTTATGCATTTTCATATTCTCTCTCTCTCTCTCTCTTATGCATTTTCATATTCTCTCTCTCTCTCTGACCAATAGCGTGGCTTCATATATGTGACGTCAAATCAGCTGGGTGGATTAGCTGTGAAGTGGGAGCCGGGAATCAAGGCAAGCACGCGGGATGGTTTCTTGGGGACAGTGCCGACTCTTCTAAATCAACATATATGCTTTCCATCTCCCTTAACTGTCATCCTTGCCACTTCTATGTCCACATTTTAAACCGTACACTCTTCTAGGATGAGACGGTGGAGCATGTGGTGCTGGAGTGTGTGAAGTATGCCAGAGACAGGTATGAAATGATGCAAGTGGTGCTGAGGGAGCTGGGGCATGACAGAGTGGAGATGACAGGAAGGGAATGGATGGTGGTGCTGCTGGGACTTTGTGGGGAGATGAATGAAAGGATGATTGAGGCTGTGAAAGAGTTCCTGGAGAGAATGTGGCGTGCTAGATGCAAGAACTAGTGGTGTGAAAGATGCCATTAAAACCTGCCAAACTTTCTTAAATTGAACTCAAAGTATGCCAAACTCTCTTAATATGCCATGAAAACATGTCAAACTGTCTTAATATGCCCTTAGAACATGCCAAACTGTCTAAAATGTCTTCAAAACATGCCAAATTATTTTAAATGGCCTCAAAACCAGCTAAACTGTCTCAAATTTCCCTCAAAACATAACAAATTGCCTTAATATGCCCTCCAAATCTGCCAAACTGTCTTCAATTTCCCTAAAAACCTCCAAAATTGACCTAACATACCCTCAAAACATACCAAACTGTCTCAATATGCTCTTGAAACTGTCTTAAAATGCCCTCAAAACATGTCAAACTGTCTCAAAATGCTCTCAATATGTACATGCCAAACTGTCTCAATATGGCCATAAAATATGTCAAACTGTCTCAAAATACCCTCAAAATATGCCAAACTCTTAAATTGCCCTCAAAGCATGCCATACTGTCTTATATTGCCCTGAAATATGCCAAACTGCCTCAAAACATGTCAAACTGTCTTAAATACCCTTAAAACATGCCAAACTGTCTTAAAATGTCATCAAAACTTGCCAAACTGTCTTACAGTGTCCTCAAACCCTGCAAAACTGTCTTAAATTCCCCTCAAAGCATAACAAACTGTTTTAATATGCCCTCAAAACCTGCCAAGCTGTCTTCAAATGGCCTCAAAACCTGGCAAACTGTCTTAAATTGTCCTCAAAACATACCAAACTGTCTTAATATGCCCTCCAAACTGTATCTGTATTAAAATGCCCTCAAAACATGTCAGTCTCAAAATGCCCTCAAAACATGTCAATATGGCCATAAAACATGCCAAACTATTTTCAAATATCCTCAAAACATGCCAAACTGTCTCAAAATAGCCTCAAAACATGCCAAACTGTCTAAAATGTCCTTAAAATATGCCAAACTGTTTAAAAATACCCTCCAAACATGCCAAACTGCCTAAAAATGGCTTCAAAATTTTACCCACTCCAACTCAACCCACCTAACCCAACCACACCTCCCCACACCACACACCACACCACTGACCTGCATAAGGAAGGGAGCCGTGTGACCTCAGCGTTGAGTGGCCACCTCCTCTGGGGTCACAGTGAAGTCGCAGTCCAGGGAATCCTGTGGCAAAAGGTCAGAGGTCACACATGTCACACTGGGATAGTAATAATAGTAATAGTATTAGCATAGGAGGAGGAGGAGGAGGAGGAGGAGGAGGAGGAGGAGGAGGAGGAGATGTCAAATTGTGTTAAAATGTCCTCAAAACCTGATAAACTATCTTAACCCTTCTTGGCTTACGGTGATCGTACATATATGATAAAATTGTTCCGTCCAGAGAGACGGCGATCGTATCGGTAATCATGATTTTTCCTGTTTGACATTTGAAGATTGGCGCGGGGCTGTGTCATTATTTCTTGGCATTACTCAATAATGAATTACTGGATCATATAGTGACTGAAACCAACTGATATTTCTGATATTTCAAAAATTACCCGTGAGTAGGGAACGGAAAATAAATTCGTCCACCGTAAGCCAAGGGTTAAAATGTCCTCAAAACATGAGAGAGAGAGAGAGAGAGAGAGAGAGAGAGAGAGAGAGAGAGAGAGAGAGAGAGAGAGAGAGAGAGAGAGAGACCTTAGTGTTTCAGTGTGTGGAGGCCATAAATTCAGAGTGTTATTGAAGCAGTGGGTCTTAAAATGACATCAGAACCTGCCAAATTGTCTTAAAAATGCCATCAAAACCTGCCAAACTTTCTTAAATTGCACTCAAAATCTGCCAAACTCTCTTAATATGCCCTGAAAACATGTCAAACTGTCTTAATATGCCCTTAGAACATGCCAAACTGTCTTAAAATGTCTTCAAAATATGACAAACTATTTTAACATGGCCTCAAAACCAGCTAAACTGTCTCAAATTTCCCTCAAAACATAACAAACTACCTTAATATGCCCTCCAAATCTGCCAAACTGTCTTCAATTTCCCTAAAAACCTCCAAAATTGTCTTAATATACACTCAAAACCAAACTGTCTCAATATGCCCTCCAAAATGTCTTAAAATGCCCTCAAAACATGTCAAACTGTCTCAAAATGCTCTCAAAACATGCCAAACTGTCTCAATATGGCCATAAAATATGTCAAACTTCTCAAAATAACCTCAAAATATGCCAAACTGTCTTAAATTGCCTTCAAAGCATGTCAAACTGTCTTAAATTGCCCTGAAATATGTCAAACTGTCTTAAAATACCCTTAAAAAATGCTTCAAAATCTTACCCAGCCCAAACCCAACCACACCTCCCACACCACACACCACACCACTGACCTGCATAAGGAAGGGAGTCGTGTGACCTCAGCATTGAGTGGCCACCTCCTCTCGGGTCACAGTGAAGTCCCAGTCCAAGGAGTCCTGCAGCAAAGGTCAGAGGTCACACAGGTCACACTGGGATAGTAATAATAGTAATAGTATTAGCACAGGAGGAGGAGGAGGAGGAGGAGGAGGAGGAGGAGGAGGAGGAGGAGGAGGAGGAGGAGGAGGAGGAGGAGGAGGAGGAGGAGGAGGAGGAGGAGGAGGAGGAGGAGGAGGAGGAGGAGGAGGAGGAGGAGGAGGAGGAGGAGGAGGAGGAGGAGGAGGAGGAGGAGGAGGAGGAGGAGGAGGAGGAGGAGGAGGAGGAGGAGGAGGAGGAGGAGGAGAAAGAAAGAGAGAGAGAGAGAGAGAGAGAGAGAGAGAGAGAGAGAGAGAGAGAGAGAGAGAGAGAGAGAGAGAGAGAGAGAGAGAGAGAGAGAGAGAGAGAGATGATAAATAGCAAAAACTTTATGAAATGACAATGTTTATTATTTTACCTTAAAATGACATCAGAACCTGCCAAATTGTCTTAAAAATGCCATCAAAACCTGCCAAACTTTCTTAAATTGCACTCAAAATCTGCCAAACTCTCTTAATATGCCCTGAAAACATGTCAAACTGTCTTAATATGCCCTTAGAACATGCCAAACTGTCTAAAAATGTCTTCAAAATATGACAAACTATTTTAACATGGCCTCAAAACCAGCTAAACTGTCTCAAATTTCCCTCAAAACATAACAAACTACCTTAATATGCCCTCCAAATCTGCCAAACTGTCTTCAATTTCCCTAAAAACCTCCAAAATTGTCTTAATATACACTCAAAACCAAACTGTCTCAATATGCCCTCCAAAATGTCTTAAAATGCCCTCAAAACATGTCAAACTGTCTCAAAATGCTCTCAAAACATGCCAAACTGTCTCAATATGGCCATAAAATATGTCAAACTTCTCAAAATACCCTCAAAATATGCCAAACTGTCTTAAATTGCCTTCAAAGCATGTCAAACTGTCTTAAATTGCCCTGAAATATGTCAAACTGTCTTAAAATACCCTTAAAAAATGCTTCAAAATCTTACCCAGCCCAACCCAACCACACCTCCCCACACCACACACCACACCACTGACCTGCATAAGGAAGGGAGCCGTGTGACCTCAGCATTGAGTGGCCACCTCCTCTCGGGTCACAGTGAACTCCCAGTCCAAGGAGTCCTGCAGCAAAGGTCAGAGGTCAAACAGGTCACACTGGGATAGTAATAATAGTAATAGTATTAGCACAGGAGGAGGAGGAGGAGGAGGAGGAGGAGGAGGAGGAGGAGGAGGAGGAGGAGGAGGAGGAGGAGGAGGAGGAGGAGGAGGAGGAGGAGGAGGAGGAGGAGGAGGAGGAGGAGGAGGAGGAGGAGGAGGAGGAGGAGGAGGAGGAGGAGGAGGAGGAGGAGGAGGAGGAGGAGGAGGAGGAGGAGGAGGAGGAGGAGGAGGAGGAGGAGGAGGAGGAGGAGGAGGAGAGAGAGAGAAGAGAAGAGAGAGAGAGAGAGAGAGAGAGAGAGAGAGAGAGAGAGAGAGAGAGAGAGAGAGAGAGAGAGAGAGAGAGAGAGAGAGAGAATTGAAATAGCAAAAACTTTATGAAATGACAATGTTTATTATTTTACCTTTTCTTTTTCTCTCTTTTCTTCTTCTCCTCCTCTTCTCATATTCCTCCACCTCTTCCTTCTTCTTCTTCTTCCTCTTCCTCTTCCTCCTCCTCCTCTTCTTGCCTTGGTCCGTCTTTCTCCATATTCTTAACACAATCTGAAATAAATAAAACTGGATTAATATGAGAGAGAGAGAGAGAGAGAGAGAGAGAGAGAGAGAGAGAGAGAGAGAGAGAGAGAGAGAGAGAGAGAGAGAGACCTTAGAGTTTCAGTGTGCGGAGGCCATAAATTCAGAGTGTTATTGAAGCAGTGGGTAAGTAAGTGAAGTGCTTGACAGTGACACATTGAGAATAAGTGAAGTGATAATACAAGATATATAGTGACACAAGTGATACACTGCAGGAGTAATTATCACTACATCAATAAGAACACTAGCAGTCAAATAGTTGGTGGGCTTTGAGATAGGAGATACCCATAATGCCTTCTTTAGCCCGTTAAAACACAATGGAAATGCACCTATGCTTTCAATCTCCATTAATTCTCATCGTCCACACTTTTATGTCCACATTTAAAACTGCACACTCTTCTAAATCAAGTGAAAAAATTGAAGTTTATGAGACAAAATTGTAAGAAAAACATGCTTTCACACACCCCACACTCACCAAACACACAGCACACCAGCACACACCATTCCCACACCTGCACACACCAGCAAACCACAAACAACCCTTTGCAAACACTGGAAAATGCAAAAAAAAACACACCCCAAAAATATAGTTTACACAATAAACAACACATTTACACACACACCACACGTACCACACACACACTACACCTGAAGAAACCTTTCCCACACCTGCACACACCAGCACAGTACACAGCTTGGTGTGTGGAGGGAGATATGGAGGAAAGAAAAGGAGGTGGTGGAGGGAAAAATTAGAAAAATTGTCAGGTTTTGAAGTGAGATTTAGAAAAGTACTATTTTGACTATGATAGAAGTGAGATAGGAGACTCAAAATTGGAGGGAAGGTGGAGGAAACATGGAGGAAATAGTCTACTGAAGGAAAAGCCAGGAGGACCTGTGGAGGGAGATATGGAAGAAACAAGACAAACATTACCTAACCAAAACGCACCAAAAATTACCAAAAAATATTGCATCAAGCAACAAAACACACACACACACACACACACACACACACACACACACACACACACACACACACACAAGCCATATTGATAGAATTTTCAGAGAGACGTATAATTTGCTAAGGAATATTGGAGTAGCATTTCACTATATGGACAAGGAAATGAAGAAGAAATTGATAAGTACTAAAATAAGACCTAGATTGGAATATGCAGGAGTTGTGTGGACTCCCCATAAAAAAAAACACATAAGAAAATTAGAGAGACTACAAAAAATGGCTGCAAGAATGGTTCCAGAATTTAAAGGGATGGCATATGAGGAGAGACTAAAGGCAATGGATCTACCAACCTTGGAGCAGAGAAGAGAGACGGGATCTGATACAAGTTTATAAATTGATTAACGGAATGGATGAAGTGGATAATGAGAAACTGATCCTGAGAGAAGAATATAACTTTAGAAGCACAAGATCGCATAGTAAGAAACTAAGGAAGGGACGATGTCTGAGAGATGTTAAAAAATTTAGTTTCCCGCAAAGATGTGTTGAGACTTGGAACAGTTTGAGTGAGGAAGTGGTGTCAGCAAAGAGTGTACATAGTTTTAAAGAAAAATTAGATAAGTCTAGATATGGAGACGGGACCACACGAGCATAAAGCCCAGGCCCTGTAAAACTACAACTAGGTAAATACATACACACACACACACACACCTGCACTCCACAAACAACCCTTAAATCACACCTGGAAAACACCCACAATAAGTCTACCCTAGCCAACCCACACCAAAAAACAATAAATACTATACATAGGTAGCTATAGTTGACATTACAAAACATACAAAAACGGTATTATTCCAGTGTTTCACCACATTCCACTAAATGTTTTTTACCCACCTCATGAGATAGAGCTCCTCATTACGAGTATTTTTAATCCTATATTTATAAGGCGCAACCTATTTATAATGGTGATACCAAATTTCAAAAATTTAATCGTATTTTGGCGATCTCACTCCCGAGTCAATAGAACAGAGACAGACTGGCGCGAGAGCTGCTCGACCCAGGGCAGCGGCTAGCGTGCGGGCCAACATTAGTGACTCGTTTTGTTTGAGCTATTGTTTCCGCTGATTGGTTACTTCCGTTTGAAAGTGAACTGGCAGCCAATGAAAAAAAAAATCATAATTTATTCAACCAATCACGGTGGCCTTGGGACTTGCGGTATGAATTTGAATTCAGTTTGAGGCAAGATGTCCCACTGTGCAGGTTGTGAACTGCATTACTTCAATGTTTTGGTTATCATATTTTCAATAGATGTCATGTCGGCTGAGTGAGAGCTGTGAGGGTGGAGCTGGGAAACGAGGAAAACTGGAGGGACCACTTCATTTGGACAGTGCCACAGTTCCTACTAATACATATTGGTTTGTAGAGCAAGAAAAATAAATCATGAAAATAATTTAATACAACAACACCTGGATAGAATTTTGATTGTCCCCATCACATTGACAGGTTAATGGTATATGATGGCTGTTATTATCATTGATGTTTTCTTTCAGGGTTCACAAGCAGACATGCAGTGTTGTCCAAAGAGGCACTGGGCAGCTGAAACACCGATTTCATGTCTTGCACAGTGAGGTCCGGGTCAGCCCACCATTGAAGGTGTGCAAGATGGTGCATGTTTGTGCTATGTTGCACAATATATGTAAAGACAGGAATATTCCTATTCCTATTGATGCAGGCCACCCTGACTTTGAAGAGCAGCAGCACGACTTCGTACAAGAAGTGCCACCACTTCCAGCTGCTCGACAAAATTCGGGTCGCCTGTATCGAGATGAATTCTGCAACTTGCATTTCAAGTATGTTGATTATTTTGTACCAATATATACTGGCTTTACTGTATTTGATCTTGGATATGTCTACTTATCATGCATTAGTATCTCATTACTGTTGATTAACCACCTTTTTTCAGCAATCCTGCCAGAAACATGGCCCACCTGCCCCACCACTGATCTGGTGACACATGCAGAGATCAATTTTGCAACTTGCATTTCAAGTATGTTGGTTATTCATTCTGTACCAATATTTACTGGCTTCTATAAATAATCTTGGATACATTCACTCATCATCTCATTATTGTTGATAAGCAACCTAATTTTTCTTTTCTTTTCTTTTTTTTCATTCTTTCCAGCATTCCTGCTTGAAGTGCGGATCTCCTGCCCTTCAGCACATATGGCCAGTCACATGCCAAGGTACTGTCAACATCTATGCTTTCCATCTCCCTTAATTGTCATCCTCACCACTTCCATCACTTTCTTCCTGGGAGCTCCTGGCCTCACTGTCCTTTTCTGGCAAATATTCCTCATGTGAGTCACTAATGAGTCCTTCTGATTGACTCTCATTGTCCTCAGAATCCTGTAATTCATCTAATAGAGCCAGCTCACCCTCAGAATTCCTCAAGGGTGACAATGACAACACCATTACACCACACTGGTCAGTAACACACTGCCCACCGGCCACCACCCTCCCCTCAGGCCACATGGTCCCTCTCCCCAAGCCACCGTACCCAGTGTCCCTGAAAACAGTTAGTCACTTTGTCACTGAATCATAAAAAACACACAAAGCGAGAAGATGAAGCACTGATGGAGCGATGGTGTGTGCATGTACTGTAAATATCTTGAAACACCCTTAAAACACCCTAACATAGCCTAAAATAGTTAAAACAGTCTTAAACACCCTTAAATAGCCTTAAAATAACCCTAAAAACACTAAAACAGTCTTAAACACCCTTAAAATAGCTTAAAACTGCCTTAAACATCCTAAAATTCTTCAAACACCCTAAAATAGCCTTAAACAATCTAAAACAGTCTAAAAATACCCTAAGACAGCCTTAAAACACCCTAAAGTAGCCTTAAACACCCTCAAAGTCTTCAAACACCCTAAAACAGCCTTCAATACTCACAGTTGGCTAGGTGTGTCCCAGCTGGTGTAGTTGCTATGTTCCATCCCTACATAGAGCCACTTCCTTTAGTACGGCCGGTGGTGGCTGGTGATCCTGTTGGGAGGAGGTGGTGGTGGTTATAATAGTACTAGTGGTGGTAGTGAAATGGTGTGGTTTTGTGAGCATCTGATGTGGTAATGTTGGTTGTTTGTGGTGGTTGTGGGTGTGGTTGGACAGTGGTGGTGGTGGTGGTGGTGGTATTAGGAGGATTTTAAAAAGACAAATATTTTCCGGCCAAAACAAGTTAAAAATTGAGGTTTATGAGACAAAATTGTAAGGAAAAACACGCTTTCACACACCGACACTCACCAAACACACAGCACACCAGCACACACCATTCCCACACCTGCACACACCAACAAACCACAAACAACCCTTTGCAAACACTGGCAAATGCAAAAGACACACACCCAAAAAATATATAGTAGCTTACACTAAAACATTTACACACACACCACACGTACCACACACACACACACACCTGCGGAAACCTTTCCCACACCTGCACACACCAGCACAGTACACAGCTTGGTGTGTGGAGGGAGATATGGAGGAAAGAAAAGGAGGTGGTGGAGGGAAAAATGAGAAAAATTGTCAGGTTTTGAAGTGAGATTTAGAAAAGTACTATTTTGACTATGATAGAAGTGAGATAGGAGAGTCAAAATTGGAGGGAAGGTGGAGGAAACATGGAGGAAATAGTCTATGGAAGGAAAAGCCTGGAGGTAACCTGTGGAGAGAGATATGGAGGAAACAAGACAAACATTACCTAACCAAAACGCACCAAAAATTACCTAAAAATATTGCATCACACACACACACACACACACTCCACAAACAACCCTTATATCACACCTGGAAAACGCCCACAATAAGTTTACCCTAGCCAACCCACACCAAAAAAAAAAAAAAAACCACTATACATAGGTAGCTATAGTTGACATTACAAAAACGTACAAAAAACACACTTACACACACACCACACTCACAGCACACCTGAGGACACCTTTCCCACACCACACACACTCACCTCTCCTCTGGAACTTGGTGAGTGGAGTATTTGTGGAGTTTTGCCGCAGAGAGGAGACATGCAGCAAGTCAACAGCAGCGGCTCTCCAAGAACCCATTGTGACATTGTGGCAAGCCATGGTGCACCTCTGGAATAGTGGTAGTTGTTGTAGTAGTGGTAGTGGTGGTAGTAATAGTATAAATGAGGCGTGACAAGGCGTAGGAAAGGGTGAAGGACTGCCTACCACACTATAACACCACCATATCTCACTATCCACTTCAACTATCAAACTATCACGCATATGGGAGGTGTATGGATCCACAAACTATCTACGGAGGCAATATGGGGCGTGACAAGGCGTAGTAAATAAGAAAAACTGAAAATAGTTAACACAGAGAGGGCCGATGTGGAAGGCAGGATGGCGGACACTGCCTAACACAAGAACACCACCATATCTCAGTAACCGCTTCAACTATCAAACTATCCCGCGCATGGGAGGTGTATGGGTGCATAAGCTATCTATGGAGGCAATATGGGGGCGTGACAATGCGTAGGAGGGCAGGAATGACCACCGCAAATATGAGGCAACAAAACCCAAAAGTTTGCTTATAAAGACGCACTTATTTTCACTTTACCACACTTTTTTCACCTTAATTGGCACGTCTCACTAACTCTACATACTTTAGATAATAAGCATGTACACGCACCCACTTGGGAATAACTCACCTGCTCCACAAATGTTGAAAAACTGTAAATCTCATAACAGAGCTAACAATGGCGGATCTTCTCCTTCTTCTTCTTCTACGCAAAATGTCGACATCATTGTATACACTTCCTCTATCACTCAAACTTCTTATAAAATTCAAAATAACATTGAAATAAAATAAATAAAATATGATATGGTAAAGAAAAATGAAAATAACATGTGTATTATATTCCCAATACCGAAATGGGGGTGTTGGGGTCACTCAGAAATCTTGATAAAGAACATATTTCGCCTTAAGGATTGAAATATTTCTACTTAATTAGTGAAGTTGGCACTTTTCTGATATCTGATTTGTTATTAGTAAAGTAAACTAATTTCTAAACTACAATAGAATCGAGTCCAGCTGTGTTTTGGTTTACCGAAAAATAACGTTAAAGTCACTGCAAGGAATATAAAGTTTTTTTTCTTACCACGCCTAGGATTGTTTTGGTGCTTGATATAACACTTAAAAGATATGAAAAACATGATTCAAGTAACAATATTCCATAAAGTTTAGTCTACCTATTCGTATTTTCAATTTCAAAATTTTGAATGGTAACAAAATAGAAAACAAAAATCTTTATATGACAAAGAATCTGTGTTTTCTTTATTCGGCTGGAAAGCGAAAATTTGTGTTATTCAGAAAATGTAATATAACGTAGTTTGGGTGAGCTTTCCATCTCGACATTGTGGTGTGTTTGTCACCCGTTAATTGGACACAAACACCTTCCTTTCCACCGCTTTCAATAAAAAAAACCACCCGGTAGGAATATTATATTTTGATTATTAGTTACACTATTTATCGCGCCTAAAAGTGTAGTGTATACTAGTCTGGGAGCCGTTTTTCTTGTGGCGATTTTTTAAATGAATTATCTACGTCAATATTGAACCCACGGGGGGCGCCTCACCCCTGCCTTCCCCATGGACAGTCCAGCAATGTCTGCTTCCACTCCCCCTGTGTTTCCAGACCCAGAGAGTGAAGCAAAGCCAGAATCAACCACCACACTAGATAAATAGCCATTACTGTGGTAAATAAGGCGATGGTTGTGTATATGTACCCCAGTTAACACCGCCCGCCGCCCACCTCACCCACACCCACAGCCCGCCCCAACATTTCCTTCAATTCTCACCGTTTTCTGCTGCTGCTGCGCGCCTCAAATGCATACCAGGGACAAAAGAGGAGCGAGTAGTAGTAGTAGTAGCAGGAGCAGCAGTGTTATTATTATTACTATGAGGGTTAATGTGCGTGTGTGGGGGCTGTTTTATGTAAAATTATCCTCTCTCTCTCTCTCTCTCTCTCTCTCTCTCTCTCTCTCTCTCTCTCTCTCTCTCTCTCTCTCATGAAGGCCACAGAGGTGACTAGGTAGAGTGTTCCTGCAGTTAATAATTTAGAAATGTTGTTAATCTCTCACTGGAACCTTAAAAACAATAACAACTTCAACTATACTCTATTGATGAAGGTTAGACACACAACCCGTCACTTCAGAGGAGCTTGGCGGTGTCTTATGGTGTGGCTTGACAATGTTAGGGCTGGATATGTCACTAAGCCCTTCTCTCTCTCTCTCTCTCTCTCTCTCTCTCATCGGTAAAGTTAGTCACTCTGAAGGTAAAAATGTGTCCCAGTAATGAAGGGGTTAAAATAGTGAAGACTGTGGCCATTAATCTTCTGTCCTCCATACACCCTTACTAATGTCAATAAAATGGTCTAATGGCACACAAATCTCAAGGTAAAAATGTTTCCCAGTACTGAAGGACTTAAATTAGTGAAGACTGTGGCCATTAATCTTCTGCCTTCCATACACCCTTCCTAATGTCAATAAAATGGTCTAATGGCACACAAATCTCAAGGTAAAAATGTGTCCCAGTACTGAAGGGGTTAAAATAGTGAAGACTGTGGCCATTAATCTTCTGCCCTCCATACACCCTTCCTAATGTCAATAAAATGGTCTAATGGTCCACAAATCTCAAGGTAAAATGTGTCCCAGTACTGAAGGAGTTAAAATAGTGAAGACTGTGGCCATTAATCTTCTGTCCTCCATACACCCTTCCTAATGTCAATAAAATGGTCTAATGGTACACAAATCTCAAGGTGAAAATGTTTCCCTGTACTGAAGGGGTTAAAATAGTGAAGACTGTGGCCATTAATCTTCTGTCCTCCATACACCCTTACTAATGTCAATAAAATGGTCTAATGGCACACAAATCTGAAGGTAAAAATGTGTCCTAGTACTGAAGGGGTTAGGGATGGGAGTTTAACATAACTGTAGTGTACTTTAGTGTAGATGATAAACTAAGGAATGGTACTATCAAACTGGAAATTGAGAAGATCCTAGAGACTAATGCACAACATCTACTGCTTACAATCTGGCCACGTGGGATTCAAAGGAACACAAAAGCCAGATGGAAATGGAAGAATGATATTAGAATGCATGGAGAAATATAAAATGATAATGCCCAATGACGATACAATTGTGACAGCTTAGCTCAGTAATCAGCTTACCTTGTTGAGAAAATGCTTTGCTTCAGTGACACCCCAGACAGCTTAGCTCAGTAATCAGCTTACCTTGTTGAGAAAATGCTTTGCTTCAGTGACACTCCAGACAGCTTAGCTCAGTAATCAGCTTACCTTTATACTCAGAGTATGTTTTGGGGCATTTTGAGGTGTTACATGGTGTTTTGAGTGTGTTTTGGGATAAAATTGAGTGTTTTAAGTGGTTTGGGCGTGTTGAGTGTGTGTGGGTGTGTTTGTATTGAGCTCAGAGTTTGTTTTGGGGCATTTTGAAATGTTTTGGGATAAAATTGAGTGTTTTAAGTGGTTTGGATGTATTGAGTGTGTGTGTGTGTGTGTGTTTGTATTGAGCTCTGGGTGTGTTTTGGGGCATTTTGAGGAGTTACATGGTGTTTTGAGTGTGTTTTGGGATAAAATTGAGTGTTTTACTGAAACTGAGGTTCCCCACGAATAGACCTGTCTCTGATAAAATGCTTTGGTTCTGCAGTGACATCTCAGACAGCTTAGGTCAGTAATCAGCTTACCTTTGTGCCATCTTGACATGACATGATGCTCTCGGGAACACATTCCTCACACAAATAGATAAATCTCTGCACACTCAGTGAAATGTGGCTAAAAAATCTCTTAACTTCTTGTATGGTACATTTGCAGGATTGAAGCAAAGTCAGTCTTTTTATAATAATATATTTCCTCTATGTCACATAAACAGCTTTCATTCCTTCACAGCACCAACATCCACACAGAGTGTCCACACAGACAACACTGCGTCATTAAACTGTATATTAATGTACTTTAACTACTTTACTTGTACGATAAGTCCTCGTTACACGGTACATGTGCGTTCCTGAAAACCTTACCACAAATCAGAATTACCGCATCCCGAACCCATTATAACGTGCAATAATAGGGAATGCGCTCCAGCTTCCTGGGAGGTAGGCTAGAAAATGGCCTGTTCATACTCAGATATTGTGTACAAAAATCATTTCAAAGTAAAAAAATCTTTAATTGTCATATCAATAGATGTTTGCAAAGTTTTAGACAGTATAAGAAGGGATTATAGGATCAAAATTCTTATGGAATATCAAATAAATGAAAAAGTACTAGACCTAATAACAAAAGTTTACCCTGGAGACAAAACTAGACTAAGACTTCAAACACAAAATTTAACAAGTGGCATCAGACAGACAGACAGACAGACAGACAGCAGGGGGATGTACATACAGCCTTCATAACACTTGGCAAATTAACCCCTTCACTACCAGGACGTGCTCTCATACATAGTCATTCTGTTTTCTATTTTGGTGATTCTATACAGCTTCACAAACTTATTATGTGGGATTCAAATAGTGAAAACTCAGGCCATTAATCCTCTGACCTCCATAGACTCTTCCTAATGTCAATAAAATCGTCTAATCACGCCCAAAACTCACAGTAAAAATGCCTCCCAGTACTGAAGGGGTTAAAAATTATGAAGACTGTGGCCACTAATCTTGTGATCTCCATAGACTCTTCCTAATGTCAATAAAATGGTCTAATGGTACACAAATCTCAAGGTAAAAATACGTCCCAGAACTGAAGGGGTTAAAATAGTGAAGACTGTGGCCATTAATCTTCTGACCTCCATACACCCTTCCTAATGTCATCAAACTGGTCTAATGGTACACAAACCTCAAGGTAAAATGTATCCCAGTACTGAAGGGGTTAAAATAGTGAAAACTGTGGCCGTTTATCCTCTGCCCTCCATACACCCTTCCTAATGTCAATAAAATGGTCTAATGGTACACAAATCTCAAGTTAAAAATGTGTCCCAGTACTGAAGGGGTTAAAATAGTGAAAACTGTGGCCATTTATCCTCTGCCCTCCATACACCCTTCCTAATGTCAATAAAATGGTCTAATGGTACACAAACCTCAAGGTAAAAATATGTCCCAGTACTGAAGGGGTTAAAATAGTGAAGACTGGCCATTAATCTTCTGACCTCCATAACCCTTCCTAATGTCATCAAAATGGTATAATGGTACACAAACCTCAAGGTAAAAATATGTCCCAGTACTGAAGGGGTTAATAACTTTCAAAATAATAATAAAGACATTAGAAAGTGTAAATTTGTGTTTCAAAGATGACACTTTAAATGTGACTCACTTATTCTTTGCAGACGATGGAATGCTGTCAGTGAGCAGCATGGAAGATGCAGAGAGAGTGGCGGTCAGGTGGTGGTGGAGACAGGGAGAGTATGTGGCCTGGAGATTAACAAACAGAACACCAATAATCTTGTGACCTCCATGCACCCTTCCTAATGTCAATAAAGTTGTCTTATCATGCCCAAAATTGTCTTATATTGCCCTCAAAAATTACCAAACTATCTCAAAATGCCTCAAAACATGTCAAACTGTCTTAAAATGGCCTCAAAACATCCCAAACTGTCTTAAAATGCCCTCAAAACCTATCAAACTGTCTTAAAACTAACTCAAAACATGATAAACTCTCTTAAAATGCCCTCAAAAAATCCCAAACTGTCTTAAAATGGCCTCAAAACCTACCAAACTGTCTTAAAATTAACTCAAAACTGTCTTAAAATGCCCTCAAAACATCCCAAACTGTTTTAAAATGCCCTCAAAACCTACCAAACTGTCTTAAAATGCCCTCAAAACCTACCAAACTGTCTTAAATGACCTCAAAACATGACAAACTTTCTTAAAATAATTTTACACAATCTCAAATAAATCAAACTTCATTAACATCTGAGAGAGAGAGAGATATATATATATATATATATATATATATATATATATATATATATATATATATATATATATATATATATATATATATATATATATATATATATATAGTTTCAGTGTTTAGAGGAGGAAATCAGCGAATGGTTTTAGTCTCCGCTTCGTACCCAGAGTAAATATGAGTGCTTCCGTCGCCCGTCAGTCCTCAGTTCTACTTTAGCCACGATAGAGTGAGCGTGTTATGGTGTTTGGACAGCTAATCGCACCACAACTTAGGTCACCTCCGCCTTATAACAGTGCCACATCATTACTAACGTGCATTGGAGCCACTTTCCTGGTTATAATAGTAATGAAATGCTGTGAGAAAGTTACAGTGCTGAAAACATAAGGGAAAACTGCATAACTTTCAAATAACATGTGCACTACACTACACTACACCGTGGATTATTTATCTTGGAGCGCTGCGGGTTGGTCAGTGTATGTCGTAGTCATGTTTCACTATCACCGCTACTCACTCACCCTCATCGTTGTGTTATCATTGTAAGTATGTTTCGTTATTTTGCTGTTTAGAGACTTCACCTTACTAATTTTCCCATTGGCGTGAATGTTTCCTCATGCTAGTTAATGCCATCCAGATCACAACTAATTACATA
>NC_059265.1:6672896-6687896 GCF_017591435.1 Portunus trituberculatus
AGGGTGGCCTGCATCAATAGGAATAGGAATATTCCTGTCTTTACATATATTGTGCAACATAGCACAAACATGCACCATCTTGCACACCTTCAATGGTGGGCTGACCCGGACCTCACTGTGCAAGACATGAAATCGGTGTTTCAGCTGCCCAGTGCCTCTTTGGACAACACTGCGTGTCTGCTTGTGAGCCCTGAAAGAAAACATCAATGATAATAACAGCCATCATATACCATTAACCTGTCAATATGATGGGGACAATCAAAATTCTATCCAGGTGTTGTTGTATTAAATTATTTTCATGATTTATTTTTCTTGCTCTACAAACCAATATGTATTAGTAGGAACTGTGGCACTGTCCAAATGAAGTGGTCCCTCCAGTTTTCCTCGTTTCCCAGCTCTCACTCAGCCGACATGACATCTATTGAAAATATGATAACCAAAACATTGAAGTAATGCAGTTCACAACCTGCACAGTGGGACATCTTGCCTCAAACTGAATTCAAATTCATACCGCAAGTCTCAAGGCCACCGTGATTGGTTGAATAAATTATGATTTTTTTTTTCATTGGCTGCCAGTTCACTTTCAAACGGAAGTAACCAATCAGCGGAAACAATAGCTCAAACAAAACGAGTCACTAATGTTGGCCCCACGCTAGCCGCTGCCCTGGGTCGAGCAGCTCTCGCGTCACTCTGTCTCTGTTCTATTGACTCGGGAGTGAGATCGCCAAAAATACGATTAAATTTTTGAAATTCGGTATCACCATTATAAATAGGTTGCGCCTTATAAATATGGGATTAAAAATACTCGTAATGACGAGCTCTATCTCATGAGGTGGGTAAAAAAACATTTAGTGGAATGTGGTGAAACACTGGAATAATACTGTTTTTTGTATGTTTTTGTAATGTCAACTATAGCTACCTATGTATAGTATTTATTGTTTTTTGGTGTGGGTTGGCTAGGGTAGACTTATTGTGGGTGTTTTCCAGGTGTGATTTAAGGGTTGTTTGTGGAGTGCAAAGTGTGTGTGTGTGTGTGTGTATGTATTTACCTAGTTGTAGTTTTACAGGGCCTGGGCTTTATGCTCGTGTGGTCCCGTCTCCATATCTAGACTTATCTAATTTTTCTTTAAAACTATGTACACTCTTTGCTGACACCACTTCCTCACTCAAACTGTTCCAAGTCTCAACACATCTTTGCGGGAAACTAAATTTTTTTAACATCTCTCAGACATCGTCCCTTCCTTAGTTTCTTACTATGCGATCTTGTGCTTCTAAAGTCATATTCTTCTCTCAGGATCAGTTTCTCATTATCCACTTCATCCATTCCGTTAATCAATTTATAAACTTGTATCAGATCCCCTCTCTCTCTTCTCTGCTCCAAGGTTGGTAGATCCATTGCCTTTAGTCTCTCCTCATATGCCATCCCTTTAAATTCTGGAACCATTCTTGCAGCCATTTTTTGTAGTCTCTCTAATTTTCTTATGTGTTTTTTTTTATGGGGAGTCCACACAACTCCTGCATATTCCAATCTAGGTCTTATTTTAGTACTTATCAATTTCTTCATCATTTCCTTGTCCATATAGTGAAATGCTACTCCAATATTCCTTAGCAAATTATACGTCTCTCTGAAAATTCTATCAATATGGTGTGTGTGTGTGTGTGTGTGTGTGTGTGTGTGTGTGTGTGTGTTTTGTTGCTTGATGCAATATTTTTAGGTAATTTTTGGTGCGTTTTGGTTAGGTAATGTTTGTCTTGTTTCCTCCATATCTCCCTCCACAGGTCCTCCTGGCTTTTCCTTCAGTAGACTATTTCCTCCATGTTTCCTCCACCTTCTCTCCAATTTTGAGTCTCCTATCTCACTTCTATCATAGTCAAAATAGTACTTTTCTAAATCTCCCTTCAAAACCTGACAATTTTTCTCATTTTCCCTCCACCACCTCCTTTTCTTTCCTCCATATCTCCTCCACACACCAAGCTGTGTACTGTGCTGGTGTGTGCAGGTGTCATTATGTTTTAACGGGCTAAAGAAGGCATTATGGGTATCTCCTATCTCAAAGCCCACCAACTATTTGACTGCTAGTGTTCTTATTGATTTAGTGATAATTACTCCTGCAGTGTATCACTTGTGTCACTATGTATCTTGTATTATCACTTCACTTATTCACTTATTCTCTATGTGTCACTGTCAAGCACTTCACTTACTTACCCACTGCTTCAATAACACTCTGAATTCCTATGGCCTCCGCACACTGAACTTATTGATGTAGTGATAATTACTCCTGCAGTGTATCACTTGTGTCACTATGTATCTTGTATTATCACTTCACTTATTCACTTATTCTCTCTCTCTCTCTCTCTCTCTCTCTCTCTCTCTCTCTCTCTCTCTCTCTCTCTCTCTCTCTCTCTCTCTCTCTCTATATTAATCCAGTTTTATTTATTTCAGATTGTGTTAAGAATATGAAGAAAGACAGACCAAGACAAGAAGAAGAGGAGAGAAGAGGAAGAAGAAGAAGAAGGAAGAGGTGGAAGAAGATGAGAAGAGGAGAAGAAGAAGAAGAAGAGAAAAAGAAAAGGTAAAATAATAAATATTGTCATTTTATAAATTTTTTGCTATTTCTCTCTCTCTCTCTCTCTCTCTCTCTCTCTCTCTCTCTCTCTCTCTCTCTCTCTCTCTCTCTCTCTCTCTCTCTCTCTCTCTCTCTCTCTCCTCCTCCCTCCTCCCTCCTCCTCCTCCTCCTCCTCCTCCTCCTCCTCCTCCTCCTCCTCCTCCTCCTCCTCCTCCTCCTCCTCCTCCTCCTCCTCCTCCTCCTCCTGTACTAATACTATTACTATTATTACTATCCCATTGTGACCTGTGTGACCTCTGATCTTTTGCCACAGGACTCCCTGGACTGCGACTTCACTGTGACCCGAGAGGAGGTGGCCACTCAAAGCTGAGGTCACACGGCTTCCTTCCTTATGCAGGTCAGTGGTGTGGTGTGTGTGTGTGTGTGTTAGGTTAGGTTGGGCTGGATAAGATTTTGAGGACATTTTTGAGGCAGTTTGGCATGTTTGATGGGTATTTTAAAATAGTTTGGCATGTTTTAAGGGCATTTTAGACAGTTTGGCATGTTCTAAGGGCATTTTAGACAGTTTGGTATGTTTTGAGGACATTTTAGACAGTTTGGCATGTTTTGAGGGTATTGTAAGACAGTTTAGAGGCCATGTTAAGACAGTTTGGTATGTTTTGAGGACATTTTGTTACAATTTGGCAGGTTTTGAGGGCAATTTATAACAGTTTGGCTGGTTTTGAGGGTATATTAAGACAATTTGGGAGGTTTTAAGGAAATTGAAGATAGTTTGGCAGGTTTCAAGGCCATTTTAAGACAGTTTGGCAGATTTTGAGTGCAATTTAAGACAGTTTGGCAGGTTATGAGGATATATTAAGAGTTTGACATATTTGAGGGCATATTGAGACAGTTTGGCATGTTTTAAGGGCATTTTAAGACAGTTTGTTTGGTTGAGTTGCGTTCAGTTCAGTTTACAACATAGTGAAGGTGACTCAATGTAAACAGTGCATCTCTCATTACAGGAAAGTCAAGCCAAGCCAAGACAAGCCACGCCACAACACAACACAAGCCTTCTACAACACCTACAGCCATCAGCAACACCCAGGGTACAAGACAACACCTAAGCCATGAAGAAGAGTTAGGATAGATTAGCAGTTTGTCATGTTTTTTTTTTTTTTTTTTTTTTTTCTTTTAAGGACATTTTAAGACAGTTTGGCATGTTTTTATGGTATTTTAAGATTATTTGGCATGTTTTTGATGGCATTTGAAGAAAGTTTGGCTGTGATAATACCATTTTATTGACATTAGGAAGGGTGTATGGAGGTGACAATATCAATGGGCACAGTTTTCACTATTTTAATCCCCACATGAGTTTGTGAAGCAAGTGTTGGATTCTCAGGACAAAGATGCAGTGTGCTTGTTAAGAGATTCACTCAGCGCTCACTCAATCATTCACTTACTGAGCTCAGAGGAATGAAGAATGTGCATTGTTGCTGCTTGTGTGTCAGTCAAAGGGCTATATTCACAAACAATTTACTCTCACCACGACTGCTTTCCAAGGCCACAGAGATGACTGGCAGGGTTTTCAAGAGTGTTTCTCCAGTTAATAATGTAGAAATGTAGTCACTCTGCCTCTAGAACCATAAAACACGATTAAAAACGCTTTATTCTCCACCATGACTATTTTCCAAGGCCAGAAATGATTGGCAGGGTTTTCAAGAATGTTTCTCCAGTTAATATTGTAAAAATCTTGTCATTCTGCCTTTAGAACTCTCTCTCTCTCTCTCTCTCTCTCTCTCTCTCTCTCTCTCTCTCTCTCTCTCTCTCTCTCTCTCTCTCTCTCTCTCTCTCTCTCTCTCTCTCTCTCTCTCCCTCTTTATTATTGAAAGAGTTGGTTTGTAAGATTGTGTCACTTCAAAACCAAACATTTTCATCTTTGAATATTTGTTAACTTGAAAAATTGTTTAAGAATATTTTGTGAAGTTGAAAATTTGTTCAGATTTCCACAGTGAAGACTGGCCATTAATCCTCTGATGTTTATGGATCTTTGTTAATGGCAATGAAATGGTCTAATGGTACACAAATCTCAAGATAAAAATGTGTCCCAGTACTGAAGGGGTTAAATAGTGAAGACTGTGGCCATTGATCGTGTCACCTCCATAGACCCTTGCTAATGTGAATAAAATGGTCTAATGGTACACGAATGTCAAGGTAAAATGTGTCCTAGTACTGAAGGGGTAAAAATAGTGGAGATTGTGGCCATTAATCTTCTGCCTTCTTTAGACCTTTCCAAGTGTCAATAAAATGGTCTAATGGTATCCAGATCTCAAGGTAGAAATGTGTCCCATTACTGAAGGGGTTAAAATAGTGAAGACTGTGGCTATCATTCTTCTGCCCTCTATAGACCTTTCCTAATGTCAATAATATGTCTAATGGTACACAAATCTCAAGGTAAAATGTGTCTCAGTATTGAAGGGGTTAAGATAGTGAAGAATGTGGCCATTAGTCTTTTGACGTCTATAGATCTTTTCTACTGTCAATAACATGGTCTAATGGTACACAAATCTCAAGATGTCCCAGTATTGAAGGGGTTAAAATAATGAAGAATGTGGCCATTAATCTTCTGACCTCTGTAGATGTTTCCTAATGTCAATAAAATGGTCTAATGGTACACAAATGTTAAGGTAAAAATTTGTCCCAGTACTGATGGCGTAAAAATGGTGAAGACTGTGGCCATTAATCTTCTGATGTCTATAAGCTTTTCCTTATGTCAATAAAATTGTCTAATGGTACACAGATCTCAGGGTAAAAATGTGTCTCAATACTGAAGGGGTTGAAATAGTGAAGACTGTGGCCATTAATCTTGTGATCTCCATACACCTCTCCTAATGTCAATAAAATGGTCTTAATGGTACACAAATCTCAAGGTAAAAATGTCTCCTAGTACTGAAGGGGTTAAAATAGGGAAAAGACTGGCCATTAACCTTGTGACCTCCATAGACCCTTGCTAATGTCAATAAAATGGTCTAATGGTACACAAATGTTAAGGTAAAAATTTGTCCCAGTACTGAAGGAGTTAAGATAGTGAAGATTATAGCCATTATTCTTGTGCCCTCCATAGACCCTTCTTAAAGTGAATAAAATGGTCTAATGGTACACAGATCTCAAGGTAAAATGTGTCCCAGTACTGAAGGGGTTAACATGCCACATTATCCCTTACACAGAATGATTATTTAGGTTACAACTTTGCCCACTAAGACTAAGGTAACAGTAATTGTAATGGGAGGCACTGCAAGGTTTTCTTCATTTTCAGAATTCTTATTTATTTATTTATTTTTCTGTCAGCTTTATTTCTCACCCAAAATTGTTAAGCTGCTCCCAAGGGATAATTTACCCCAGTTTGGGAACCACTGTCTTGGAAGGTCTCATAAAATACTGAATTTCTGTGGCAAGGTGCTGGAAATGTGTGTGTGTGTGTGTGTTTGGAAAGTTTTTGGGGTTGGGTTTTGAAATAAGTTTGTGTTTTATACTGTGAATTTGTTTATGTGAAGATTTTTGTGTTTTGAAGTGAGGTGAGGCTGTGTGGCAGTGTGCATTAGGATCTGGTGAAATGTGTGTGTGTGTGTGTGTGTGTGTGTAATTCACTGTTTGATCTGGTGCAGTCTCTGACGAGACAGCCAGACGTTACCCTACGGAACGAGCTCTGAGCTCATTATTTCCGATCTTGGGATAGGCCTGAGACCAGGCACACACCACACACCGGGACAACAAGGTCACAACTCCTCGATTTACATCCCGTACCTACTCACTGCTAGGTGAACAGGGGCTACACGTGAAAGGAGACACACCCAAGTATCTCCACCCGGCCGGGGAATCGAACCCCGGTCATCTGGCTTGTGAAGCCAGCGCTCTAACCACTGAGCTACCGGGCCGTGTGTGTGTGTGTGTGGGAGTGGGCAATTGGCAAGATTGGTTGTGTGTGTGTGTGTGTGTGTGTGTGTGTGTGTGTGTAATTTTTACAGGGCCTGGGCTTTATACTCGTGTGGCCCCATCTCCATATCTACAGTCTACACACATCCAACTTTCCTTTAAAACTATGCACACTCCTCGCTGACACCACCTCCTCACTCAGACCATTCCACACCTCCACACATCTCTGTGGGAAACTATATTTCTTCACATCTTTCAAGCATATTCCTTTTGGCTATCTTTATACTATGCGATCTCGTAGTTCTATTTAAATTTTCCTCTCTCAACATCATTTGCTCATTATCCACTTCATCCAAACTGCTCAACAGTTTATAAACCTGTATTAAATCTCCTCTTTCTCTTCTTTGTTCCAAGGTAAGCAAATTCATTTCTTTTAATCTTTCCTCAGGTCATTTCTGCCAATTCCGGAACCATTTTTGTTGCTATTCTCTGCAATCTCTCCAACTTCCTTATATGCTTCTTTTTATAAGGGGACCAAACCACCCCAGCATATTCCAATCTTGGTCTAATTACCGTACTAATTAATTTCTTCATCATATCTTTATCCATATAATGGAAGGCTAATCCAATATTTATAATCAAATTATATATTTCTCCAAACATCTTGTCAATATGAGCCTCAAACTGCCCATGGTCTTGTATTATCACTCTCAAATCCTTTTCCTTTTCCACCTTTTTCAACACTACTCCTTCACCCATCTTATATGACCCTCTTGGCCGTCTTCCACTCTTCCCCATCTCCATTACATGACTTTTGTTCAGATTAAATTCCATCTCCCACCTCTTGCTCCACTCCCAAATCCTATCTAGATCTGCCTGTTAAATTTCACAATCTTTTCACTCTTCACACACCTACACAATTTCGCATCATCCGCAAACAAATTAATATAACTGTTTACTCCTCTGGCATATCATTAATATAGACAAGGAAAAGTATAGGTGCCAGCACTGAACCTTGTGGGACTCCACTCTCCACCACCAACCAGTCCGACTTTGCATCCCTTATTACCGTTCTCATCTCCCTCCATCTCAAATAGTTTTCCATCCATTTTAACAATTTTCCCTTCAGTCCTCCATAAATCTTTAATTTCCATAGCAGTCTCATGTGAGGTACCTTGTCAAAAGCTTTTTCAAATCCAAATATACACAGTCCATCCATCCCTCTCTCTCTTGTATTTTGTCAACCACTCTCAAAATAAAAGCTCAGTAGATTTGTTACACATGACCTCCCTTTCCTAAAGCCAAATTGATGATCCGATAATAACTTATGATCCTCCAAGAACCGTATCCAATATTTCTTTATCACCCTCTCACAAATCTTACCGACCACAATTGTTAGTGACACAGGTCTATAGTTAAGAGGCTCTTCCTTACTGCCTCCCTTATAAATGGGCACCACTTCAGCTCTTTTCCACTCCACCGGTACTTCCCGGTTTCTAATGAGCACCTTATAATATCATATAATGGATCAATCAATTCTTCTCTACATTCCTTCAATAATTTTCCTGAAACTTCGTCTGGTCCCATCGCTTTATCATCTTTAAGTTCCTCCAACATTTTATATAACTCCTTTTTAGGTATCTTAATGTCATCCATGTGCACATTTCCTTCTACATTTTGAGGCTTTACAAACATTGTTTCTTTAGTAAATACTTGTTGAAACCTATTATTTAGCAATTCCGCGATATTCCTAGGGTCATCTACTATCCCTTGCTCTCCTTTTAATCTTTCAATGGACTCTCTCTTTTAAGTTTACCATTTATGAACCTGTAAAACAATTTTGGATGTTCCTTACTCTTGTCTACAATATCTTTTTCAAATTTTCTTTCTTCCTCCTCCTTACCCTCACATACTCATTTCTCGCCACTCTATAATTCTCCTTATTTAGTATATTCCTGTTCTTTTCTATCTTTTCCAAGCCACATCTCTCATTTCTTTAGCCTTAACACAAGTTGCATTAAACCAATCCTTTCTTCCTTCCTCTCTCGGTTTATACTGTGATACAAATTTCATAACTCCTTCTTTATAATATTTCATAAAAATCTCATATTTTTTTTGCACTTCTCTGATTTGTAACATCTCCTCCCAATCTAATGTTCTAAAATAATTGTTCAAATTTTGTGTGTTCATCTTACTATAATTCAATCTACCACTCCTGTATGTCTCATCTCTCCTTCGCTGTGTTATTGCCATCTGCATCTCCATAACCACATGATCACTCTTCCCCAATGGACATTTATATTGTATATCCGCACATAGGTACACTTCTCGTGTTAACACCAAATCCAGTCTAGCGGGTTCATCATCTCCTCTATATCGAGTATTTTCTTTCACCCTCTGTTCCATCATATTTTCCATCATTAGATTAAGGAATCTCTCTCCCATGCTTCCTCTCCAACACCACTTACTAGATTTTCCCAATCCACTTCTTTACAATTAAAATCTCCTACTAGTATCACCTTTCTTTTTCCAGTTTCCACTTTGCAAACTCTGTAAAGTATCCTTGATCATATTGTCGTATTCCTTAATGTCCAAGAATTTGTTTTAGGAGGTACATAGGTCACCATGATTATTAATTCTTTTCCATCACTTTTTAACCTTATGCTTATCACTTCTGCATTGTTCTTCCCATACCAAACCTTATCCACATTTATCTCCTTCTTCGTCATAATCATAACTCCTCCTCCACCTTTACCCTCTCTATCCTTTCTCCATATATTATATTTATTATCCAAATTTACCTTTGTTTTTTCATGTAATTTTGTCTCCGTCAAACACACTATATCAGGCTTGCAATTCTAATCTACTTGACAGTATTCCATCTATATTAGTATACATTACGGTCCACCTACTGGTCCCTCTAGGGGTTCCTCTGCATTCCTTCTTTCCACATACCATTTTTTGACTCTCTCTCCTATAACTCTCCAAAAAAACTTTTCCTTTTCCTCTTCAGACTGTTCATTATTTTTTCTTCTTGCCTCTTCCAACGATTCAATATATCTTCTCCTCTCTTCCTGTGTGTGTGTGTGTGTGTGTGTGTGTGTGTGTGTGTGGTGTAAGGGTATGCTCACACTACAAGCAGAGCGGTCCGGTTAGGTGTTCACACAATAAGCAGAGCAGGGTGACCTACACAAGAATTCTGGGTGTCCTCTTAGCCACAGAGCAGGTCGGGCAGGCAACAATATGATAAAAAAAATAATAATAATAAATAAATAAATAGTGTCAAATTCCACAGTGTTTACCTGGAAGGACAACAAAAAATTTGACGATATATAAAGGAACGTGAAATTCTGTTGGTAAAGTCATTGTGTGTGTGTGTGTGTGTGGGGCTCACTGATCTGTACAGTGTGTTTTTTTCTCTCTTTCTCTCTCTCTTCCTTCTTTCTTTTATGTTTCCTCTTCTTCCTTTCATTTTTCCTCAAGGGATGGAACAGCTGTAGGAAATTAAGAAAAAAGTGTTTTCCTTTCATGTATAGGACCAGAATATCACTTCCTTCTCTCTTTTTCTCTCTCTTCCTTCGTTCTTTTATATTTTCTCTTCTTCCTTTCATTTTTCCTCAAGAGATGGAACAGCTGTAGGAAAAAGGAAAAGGGTTTGTGTTTTCCTTTCATATATAGGATCAGAATATCACTTCCTTTTCCTCTCTTCTTTTCTCTCTCTTTTTTTTTTTTTTTTTTTTTTTTTTTTTTTTCGTCAGTTTCCTTTCATTTTTCCTCAACGGATGGAACAGGTGTGGAAAAAAGAAAAGTGTTTTCCTTTCATGTATAGGACGAGAATATCACTTCATTCTCCTCTCTTTTTCTCTCTCTTTTCTTTCTTTCCTCTTCCTTTCATTTTTCCTCAAGGGAAGGAACAGCTGTAGAAAAAAAAAAAAGTGTGTTTTGTTTCATGTCTAGGACCAGAATATCACAAAATCAGCTTTTCTCAGCAGACTATTAATATAAAGAGTCAAATTGTACCAGAACTATGCACAGTCTGGTCATTGATTGTCATTTTGTTGTCAGCAATAAAGGCTCACACTGGTGGACACCTTGGCCGTGGGTGGAGTCGTGGAGGGCCGCTGGCTTCCCACCCACAAAAAATGTGCCACAATAATTATTTTGCGTCTGTACGTCCAAAACAATGTCAAAATTATTGCCGCTAGCAACCACTCTGCCCACTCTGCTTGTAGTGTGAACTTACCCTTAGAGTGTGCTGTGTGGGTGTGTTTGTGCTTGTTAATCACTTTTTTGTGGTTTTTGAAAGGGTATGTTAAGTTTTTAGGAGGTGTGTGTGAGGTGAGGGTGTGTCAGGGTGTCAGGGGTGTATCAAGAGTGTATCTTAGTCTGCAGATTGCTTCTATGAATTCAGTACTGAGACACATTTTACATTGAGATTTGTGTACTATTAGACCATTTTATTGACAATAGCAAGGATCTATGGTGGTCAGAAGATTAATGGCAACAGTCTTCACTATTTTAACCCCTTCAGTACTAGGACACATTTTACCTTGAAATTTTTGTACCATTAGACCATTTTATTGACATTAGCAAGGGTGTATGGAGGGCACAAGATTAATGTGTGTGTGTTGTTTTAAAATGTATTGTTTTCATGTATGTTATTACTATTTGATTGTTTATTTTGATTCTCTCTCTCTCTTCTCTTCTCTCTCTCTCTCTCTCTCTCTCTCTCTCTCTCTCTCTCTCTCTCTCTCTCTCTCTCTCTCTCTCTCTCTCTCTCTCTCTCTCTCTCTCTCTCTCTCTCTCTGATTGTTGAAACAGTTTGTTTGTAAGATTGTGTCACTTCAAAACCAAACATTTTTATCTTTGAATAATTGTTAACATGAAAGAATTGTTTTAAAATATTTTGTGAAGTTGAAAAGTGTTTTAAAATTTTGCAAATATGAAAATTTGTGCAGATTTTTTTGTTAAGTTGTTGTTGAAGTTGAAAATTTGTGTAGACTTTTTGTTATATTAAGTTGAAAATTTGTGTAGACTTTTCTGTATAGATTTTGCTCAGTTTTTATACTAAGTTGAATCTGTATAGATTAAAAATTTGTGTAGACTTTTCACTGTATTCTTTGTATATATAAATTTTTTTTTTTTATTAAAATATTTGTAGACTTCCTGGCAATGTAATAATGTAAAGAATTGTTAAATAAAAGTCTAGGGAGACTCTTGCATTTAATTTTAACTCCAATATGGATCTGCCTAATCTCCGGAGACTCTTTCGAGTATTTTTGACTTAAGTACATTTTTAGGGCCATTTGTGGGGGTTTTTAGGTCCATTTTCTGCATTTTTAGGGCCATTTGGGGTGTTTTGGGGTCCATTTGGGAATTTCCTGCATTTCTTATGGGTTTTTGGCCAGTAGTGCAGTATTTAGGGTCAGTTTGGGGTTTTGGCTAGTTTTTAACCATTTTCTGCTGGTTTTGGCCAGTAGTGCAGTATTTAGGATCTGCTTTTTTTTTTTTGCTTTGACCATTTTTGCCGTTTTTTGGCCAGGTATGCAATATTTTTGGACTTTTCCATAACTTTTCAAGGATAATGTCTTTTCTTAATTTACTCATTTTTTTTCACCCCCACATTTTAATATTTTCACATTAGCTCATCTCTCTCCATTTTCTTGTATTGCTATGATAAAAAAAAAGCATGAAATTAGTTAGCGTGTTTTTTATTTCTGGCCTGTTATTGTTTAGAGTGAGTGTGGGAGGTTGATGGAGGCAATATTGGTGTGTCAGACAGTGACCTAAGCCAGCCTGAGGCGACTACTGACTAGTCAGCCACAAATATTCCCAGGAAAGGAAATTCTCCAAAACAATAAAGATTTCTTCACAATTTATTATTCAATCATGACAACAGCTCCAGGTACAGTGACACCACCATAAGGAGGTGGTGGTGGTGGCGGCGGCGGCGGCAGGCGTTGAATGGCAGGTCTGCGATGAATCTTTCACTGGACGGAGCCGGCGGTAGTGGTGGTGTAGCAGGTGTCTGGTGGCAGGGGGGTGGGTGGCCGGAGTTGGTAGGGTGATGGGGAGAGGGTCAGTGAACGCGCCGTCATCCACTCAACAAACTATTCTCCCTTAGCGGCAGCAGCAGCAGCAGCAGCAGCAGCGGCGGCGGCGGGTGCGGGGGCGGGGGCGGCGACCATCACAGTGCGCGATGCAAGGCAGAGTCCTTCCCTGATCTTGAAACGGTGGCGGAGGCAGAGGGGTTAGTAGTGGGCGTTGTCAGTGAAGACAGTGCAAGGTACACAAGGCTCATTACCGCTGTGGAGTCAGGCCTTTGGATCGTCAACTCCTGTAATGGACAAAAATGAACAAAAAAATGAACTTGTTCACTAATTATCCCTACAGCTAACAGGCAACATTGCCCTAAACACTCCTTCACTGCCTCAATCAGCCTTTCACTCTTCATTCTACGTATTCTTGATACTACCACCACCACCACCACCACCACCACCACCACAAATCGAACATGAACATTAGTATCCGAGTTTACCAATTACCTACATCACTCTTGAACCTCTTAAACATCTACGCCCGCTTACCACTAAGAACTAATTTCAAGAATATATCCCCAAACTTACCGTTATACTACCACATCTCGTTTCTAATGCACGTACCTTGAAACACCAGCCCCGTTACGTTAAGAAATCCTGTCCACTCATTCTTTTCGCAGAGGTAGCCATTGTATAACAAGGGAACCACAACGACTTTTACCCGAAATATTTTAGCCTCAAATACAACTTACTTAAGGAGTTCTATAGTAACGCGACACGTTTAATCTCTTCAGCACCAAGACGCTTTTTCATATTCCTTCCGTTAGTACTTTATCTTATACAACTTCAGAAACTTACGCGAGGAATTAAAATAGTGAAGACACAGGCCATTAACCTTGTGACATCTATACACGCTTTGTAACAATAGAATTATCTAATCGTACACACGTCTCAAGGTGAAAATGCGTCACAGTACTGAAGAGGATAACTAATTCTTCCTTCCTACACAACTACAATGACCACGAAAACACTTCACTTGCCACGGTCATTACCCAAATCTATTCTGAACCCGTTACTCTAACCGCACTAGTAAATGAATGACCAAGTAAATTTAACACTCATACGTAGCGATGGTTCCGGATACATCCTACATAGACACGCAGACACCGTATAGTTAACCTTCCATTAGACACAGTATACGTAGCGATGGTTCCCGATACATCTTAGTTACATACAAGCAGACAGACACCGTATAGTTAACCTTCCATTAGACACAGTGCACATCCTACACATATCCTGTTATCCTTTTATCAGTCAAAATTCCTAACAACCCTCTATTGACTGACTAACAACTTCCTTCCTATCATCACAGCAAGTCAACGCACACTATTTATTTACATACACCACCAATCTCTCCGCTGTGCTGTGCTGTGCTGTGCTGTGCATCAAGCTTCCCGTTGCTATTACCACCGTTGCTGCACGTCACGCCCAACGCCAAGACACACACGGCCACTGGGCTGCGTAGACTCGAGGGGTCGGTGGTGGCGTGGAGACTGAAAGATGTAGCAGGCGTGGTGTCTGAAGTACTACTGCTCTCACTGCCATCCTGAGCTACTGATCTTGCTTCGTTCTCGTCTACCCTCCCCCAAAAAAAAAAAAAAAAAAAAACCTGCCGATAAGGAAAGAGCAATTTGAGGCCAAACGAACATTATGAAACGCTGCCGGTGAACCGAACCACTGGTCCACCACCTGGATATAAACTAGCCACGCTCTTTAACGCCTTCCAAACCAACCGTTATTACACAAACTCAATTGCATATGTTTGTTTTATCAATCATTCTTATCTTCCGTGTAGTATTTAGAATAATACAGGATTTTTTTAAATTTTGTTGTAACATTTTGAAGCTTCCTTCGTTGTAAATGATTATGATAGATAATAATCTCTCTCTCTCTCTCTCTCTCTCTCTCTCTCTCTCTCTCTCTCTCTAAGTAAACCCTACCTGTAAATCAACGAATAAAGATAAAAGAAAACGTATCATTAACGGGAAATTGATTATAATAGGTAATAATCTCTCTCTCTCTCTCTCTCTCTCTCTCTCTCTCTCTCTCTCTCTCTCTCTCTCTCTCTCCAAGTGAACCATGCCTGCAAATCAACTAATCAATATTAAAAAAATGAAGAGTAAAAACGTATCATGAACGGATCACTTTTCTAAGGAAGCTTGAGTTGAATTGAGTTGTAATGACTGAGACGGAGGGAGGTGGAGAAGGAATTAGGAGGCAAACTAGTGGTGGCTCACACGAGTGAATGGATAGCTAACCCTTTCAGTACCGTGACACATTACGATATCCATGCTATATGCTTACTACTGGGTGATTTTATACAGCTTCACAAACTTACATAGGGATTAATATAGTGAAGACTATGGCCATTAACGAGAGAGAAAAAACTGGCGGAGAATACTGAAAACGTCTCATTTCATAGG
>NC_059265.1:6693164-6701495 GCF_017591435.1 Portunus trituberculatus
GTATAGGTGCCAGCACTGAACCTTGTGGGACTCCACTCTCCACCACCAACCAGTCCGACTTTGCATCCCTTATTACCGTTCTCATCTCCTCCATCTCAAATAGTTTTCCATCCATTTTAACAATTTTCCCTTCAGTCCTCCATAAATCTTTAATTTCCATAGCAGTCTCATGTGAGGTACCTTGTCAAAAGCTTTTTTCAAATCCAAATATACACAGTCCATCCATCCCTCTCTCTCTTGTATTTTGTCAACCACTCTCAAAATAAAAGCTCAGTAGATTTGTTACACATGACCTCCTTTCCTAAAGCCAAATTGATGATCCGATAATAACTTATGATCCTCCAAGAACCGTATCCAATATTTCTTTATCACCCTCTCACAAATCTTACCGACCACAATTGTTAGTGACACAGGTCTATAGTTAAGAGGCTCTTCCTTACTGCCTCCCTTATAAATGGGCACCACTTCAGCTCTTTTCCACTCCACCGGTACTTCCCGGTTTCTAATGAGCACCTTATAATATCATATAATGGATCAATCAATTCTTCTCTACATTCCTTCAATAATTTTCCTGAAACTTCGTCTGGTCCCATCGCTTTATCATCTTTAAGTTCCTCCAACATTTTATATAACTCCTTTTTAGGTATCTTAATGTCATCCATGTGCACATTTCCTTCTACATTTTGAGGCTTTACAAACATTGTTTCTTTAGTAAATACTTGTTGAAACCTATTATTTAGCAATTCCGCGATATTCCTAGGGTCATCTACTATCCCTTGCTCTCCTTTTAATCTTTCAATGGACTCTCTCTTTTAAGTTTACCATTTATGAACCTGTAAAACAATTTTGGATGTTCCTTACTCTTGTCTACAATATCTTTTTCAAATTTTCTTTCTTCCTCCTCCTTACCCTCACATACTCATTTCTCGCCACTCTATAATTCTCCTTATTTAGTATATTCCTGTTCTTTTCTATCTTTTCCAAGCCACATCTCTCATTTCTTTAGCCTTAACACAAGTTGCATTAAACCAATCCTTTCTTCCTTCCTCTCTCGGTTTATACTGTGATACAAATTTCATAACTCCTTCTTTATAATATTTCATAAAAATCTCATATTTTTTTTGCACTTCTCTGATTTGTAACATCTCCTCCCAATCTAATGTTCTAAAATAATTGTTCAAATTTTGTGTGTTCATCTTACTATAATTCAATCTACCACTCCTGTATGTCTCATCTCTCCTTCGCTGTGTTATTGCCATCTGCATCTCCATAACCACATGATCACTCTTCCCCAATGGACATTTATATTGTATATCCGCACATAGGTACACTTCTCGTGTTAACACCAAATCCAGTCTAGCGGGTTCATCATCTCCTCTATATCGAGTATTTTCTTTCACCCTCTGTTCCATCATATTTTCCATCATTAGATTAAGGAATCTCTCTCCCCATGCTTCCTCTCCAACACCACTTACTAGATTTTCCCAATCCACTTCTTTACAATTAAAATCTCCTACTAGTATCACCTTTCTTTTTCCAGTTTCCACTTTGCAAACTCTGTAAAGTATCCTTGATCATATTGTCGTATTCCCTTAATGTCCAAGAATTTGTTTTAGGAGGTACATAGGTCACCATGATTATTAATTCTTTTCCATCACTTTTTAACCTTATGCTTATCACTTCTGCATTGTTCTTCCCATACCAAACCTTATCCACATTTATCTCCTTCTTCGTCATAATCATAACTCCTCCTCCACCTTTACCCTCTCTATCCTTTCTCCATATATTATATTTATTATCCAAATTTACCTTTGTTTTTTCATGTAATTTTGTCTCCGTCAAACACACTATATCAGGCTTGCAATTCTAATCTACTTGACAGTATTCCATCTATATTAGTATACATTACGGTCCACCTACTGGTCCCTCTAGGGGTTCCTCTGCATTCCTTCTTTCCACATACCATTTTTTGACTCTCTCTCCTATAACTCTCCAAAAAAACTTTTCCTTTTCCTCTTCAGACTGTTCATTATTTTTTCTTCTTGCCTCTTCCAACGATTCAATATATCTTCTCCTCTCTTCCTGTGTGTGTGTGTGTGTGTGTGTGTGTGTGTGTGGGTATGCTCACACTACAAGCAGAGCGGTCCGGTTAGGTGTTCACACAATAAGCAGAGCAGGGTGACCTACACAAGAATTCTGGGTGTCCTCTTAGCCACAGAGCAGGTCGGGCAGGCAACAATATGATAAAAAATAATAATAATAAATAAATAAATAGTGTCAAATTCCACAGTGTTTACCTGGAAGGACAACAAAAAATTTGACGATATATAAAGGAACGTGAAATTCTGTTGGTAAAGTCATTGTGTGTGTGTGTGTGGGGCTCACTGATCTGTACAGTGTGTTTTTTCTCTCTTTCTCTCTCTCTTCCTTCTTTCTTTTATGTTTCCTCTTCTTCCTTTCATTTTTCCTCAAGGGATGGAACAGCTGTAGGAAAATAAGAAAAAAGTGTTTTCCTTTCATGTATAGGACCAGAATATCACTTCCTTCTCTCTTTTTCTCTCTCTTCCTTCGTTCTTTTATATTTTCTCTTCTTCCTTTCATTTTTCCTCAAGAGATGGAACAGCTGTAGGAAAAAGGAAAAGGGTTTGTGTTTTCCTTTCATATATAGGATCAGAATATCACTTCCTTTTCCTCTCTTCTTTCTCTCTCTTTTTTTTTTTTTTTTTTTTTTTTTTTTTTTCGTCAGTTTCCTTTCATTTTCCTCAACGGATGGAACAGGTGTGGAAAAAGAAAAGTGTTTTCCTTTCATGTATAGGACGAGAATATCACTTCATTCTCCTCTCTTTTCTCTCTCTTCTTTCTTTCTTTCCTCTTCCTTTCATTTTTCCTCAAGGAAGGAACAGCTGTAGAAAAAAAAAGTGTGTTTTTGTTTCATGTCTAGGACCAGAATATCACAAAATCAGCTTTTCTCAGCAGACTATTAATATAAAGAGTCAAATTGTACCAGAACTATGCACAGTCTGGTCATTGATTGTCATTTTGTTGTCAGCAATAAAGGCTCACACTGGTGGACACCTTGGCCGTGGGTGGAGTCGTGGAGGGCCGCTGGCTTCCCACCCACAAAAAATGTGCCACAATAATTATTTTGCGTCTGTACGTCCAAAACAATGTCAAAATTATTGCCGCTAGCAACCACTCTGCCCACTCTGCTTGTAGTGTGAACTTACCCTTAGAGTGTGCTGTGTGGGTGTGTTTGTGCTGGTTAATCACTTTTTTGTGGTTTTTGAAAGGGTATGTTAAGTTTTTAGGAGGTGTGTGTGAGGTGAGGGTGTGTCAGGGTGTCAGGGGTGTATCAAGAGTGTATCTTAGTCTGCAGATTGCTTCTATGAATTCAGTACTGAGACACATTTTACATTGAGATTTGTGTACTATTAGACCATTTTATTGACAATAGCAAGGATCTATGGTGGTCAGAAGATTAATGGCAACAGTCTTCACTATTTTAACCCCTTCAGTACTAGGACACATTTTACCTTGAAATTTTTGTACCATTAGACCATTTTATTGACATTAGCAAGGGTGTATGGAGGGCACAAGATTAATGTGTGTGTGTTGTTTTAAAATGTATTGTTTTCATGTATGTTATTACTATTTGATTGTTTATTTTGATTCTCTCTCTCTCTCTCTCTCTCTCTCTCTCTCTCTCTCTCTCTCTCTCTCTCTCTCTCTCTCTCTCTCTCTCTCTCTCTCTCTCTCTCTCTCTCTCTCTCTCTCTCTCTCTCTCTCTCTCTCTCTCTCTCTCTCTCTCTCTCTCTCTCTCTCTCTCTCTCTCTCTCTCTCTCTCTCTCTCTCTCTGATTGTTGAAACAGTTTGTTTGTAAGATTGTGTCACTTCAAAACCAAACATTTTTATCTTTGAATAATTGTTAACATGAAAGAATTGTTTTAAAATATTTTGTGAAGTTGAAAAGTGTTTTAAAATTTTGCAAATATGAAAATTTGTGCAGATTTTTTGTTAAGTTGTAAATGTTTATTTTATATTAAGTTGAAAATTTGTGTAGATTTTGCTCAGTTTTGATACCAAGTTTTCTGTATAGATTTTGCTCAGTTGAAAATAAGTGTAGACTTTTCTGTATAGATTTTGCTCAGTTTTTATACTAAGTTGAATCTGTATAGATTTTGCTCACTGTTTTATACTAAGTTGAAAATTTGTGTAGACTTTTCACTGTATTCTTTGTATATAATAAATTTTTTTTTTTATTAAAATATTTGTAGACTTCCTGGCAATGTAATAATGTAAAGAATTGTTAAATAAAAGACTAGGGAGACTCTTGCATTTAATTTTAACTCCAATATGGATCTGCCTAATCTCCGGAGACTCTTTCGAGTATTTTTGACTTAAGTACATTTTTAGGGCCATTTGTGGGGGTTTTTAGGTCCATTTTCTGCATTTTTAGGGCCATTTGGGGAGTTTTTGGGGTCCATTTGGGGAATTTCCTGCATTTCTTATGGATTTTTTGGCCAGTAGTGCAGCAGTATTTAGGGTCAGTTTGGGGTTTTGGGGGTTTTGGCTAGTTTAACCATTTTCTGCTGGTTTTTGGCCAGTAGTGCAGTATTTAGGGATCTGCTTTGGTTTTTTTTGCTTTGACCATTTTTTGCCGTTTTTTTGGCCAGGTATGCAATATTTTTTTGGACTTTTCCATAACTTTTCAAGGATAATGTCTTTTCTTAATTTACTCATTTTTTTTCACCCCCACATTTTAATATTTTCACATTAGCTCATCTCTCCATTTTCTTGTATTGCTATGATAAAAAAAGCATGAAATTAGTTAGCGTGTTTTTATTTCTGGCCTGTTATTGTTTAGAGTGAGTGTGGGAGGTTGATGGAGGCAATATTGGTGTGTCAGACAGTGACCTAAGCCAGCCTGAGGCGACTACTGACTAGTCAGCCACAAATATTCCCAGGAAAGGAAATTCTCCAAAACAATAAAGATTTCTTCACAATTTATTATTCAATCATGACAACAGCTCCAGGTACAGTGACACCACCATAAGGAGGTGGTGGTGGTGGTGGCGGCGGCGGCAGGCGTTGAATGGCAGGTCTGCGATGAATCTTTCACTGGACGGAGCCGGCGGTAGTGGTGGTGTAGCAGGTGTCTGGTGGCAGGGGGGTGGGTGGCCGGAGTTGGTAGGGTGATGGGGAGAGGGTCAGTGAACGCGCCGTCATCCACTCAACAAACTATTCTCCCTTAGCGGCAGCAGCAGCAGCAGCAGCAGCGGCGGCGGCGGCGGCGGCGGCGGCGGCGGGTGCGGGGGCGGCGACCATCACAGTGCGCGATGCAAGGCAGAGTCCTTCCCTGATCTTGAAACGGTGGCGGAGGCAGAGGGGTTAGTAGTGGGCGTTGTCAGTGAAGACAGTGCAAGGTACACAAGGCTCATTACCGCTGTGGAGTCAGGCCTTTGGATCGTCAACTCCTGTAATGGACAAAAATGAACAAAAAAAAATGAACTTGTTCACTAATTATCCCTACAGCTAACAGGCAACATTGCCCTAAACACTCCTTCACTGCCTCAATCAGCCTTTCACTCTTCATTCTACGTATTCTTGATACCACCACCACAATCGAACATGAACATTAGTATCCGAGTTTACCCACCACCTTGAACGCACCACCACAAATCGAACATGAACATTAGTCCCGTTGCCGAGCCAAGACACACAATTACTCTAGGGTCATCACTCTTGAAGCCTCTTAAACATCTACTGAGCTACTGATCTTCGTTCTCGTCTACCCTAAGAACTAATTTGAGGCCAAACGAACATTATATGCCGGTGAACCAACCACTGGTCCACCACCTGGATATACTACCACATCTTTAACGCCTTCTAACCAACCGTTATTACACAAACTCAATTGCATATGTTTGTTTTACAATCATTCTTCCTTCGTTGTATTTAAATGATTATGATAGATAACATTTTGAAGCTTCCTTCGTTGTAAATGATTCTCTCTCTAATTTCTCTCTCTCTCTCTCTCTCTCTCTCCTCTCTCTGTAACCCTACCTGTAAATCAACGAATAAAGATAAAAGAAAAACGTATCATTAACGGGAAATTGATTATAAGAGGTAATAATAATTCTCTCTCTCTCTCTCTCTCTCTCTCTCTCTCTCTCTCTCTCTCTCTCTCTCTCTCTCTCTCTCTCTCTCTCCAAGTGAACCATGCCTGCAAATCAACTAATCAATATTAAAAAAATGAAGAGTAAAAACGTATCATGAACGGATCACTTTTCTAAGGAAGCTTGAGTTGAATTGAGTTGTAATGACTGAGACGGAGGGAGGTGGAGAAGGAATTAGGAGGCAAACTAGTGGTGGCTCACACGAGTGAATGGATAGCTAACCCTTTCAGTACCGTGACACATTACGATATCCATGCTATATGCTTACTACTGGGTGATTTTATACAGCTTCACAAACTTACATAGGGATTAATATAGTGAAGACTATGGCCATTAACGAGAGAGAAAAAACTGGCGGAGAATACTGAAAACGTCTCATTTCATAGGGAGTGTTCATATTGTTCTAATGTAATGATGTGTGAAGGTTCCAATTTTGATTAGTAGAAGTAAACGACAGAGCCAGGATGTTCAGCGTAGCGTCTATAGAAGACGAGATAATTGCTGGTGTGTGTGTGTGTGTGTGTGTGTGTGTGTGTGTGTGTCTAGTTGATAGATTGACCAGTCAGCTTGTTAAGGCACTCGACAATATTAACCTGAAAAAAAGTACAGTACAGTGTGTGTGTGTGTGTGTGTGTGTGTGTGTGTGTGTGTGTGTGTGTGAATGAGTGTCCGTGCATGTGTGAGTGAGTGAATGTTCACTGTTTGATCTGCTGCAGTCTCTGACGAGACAGCCAGACGTTACCCCACAGAACGAGCTCAGAGCTCATTATTTCCGATCTTGGGATAGGCCTGAGACCAGGCACATACCACACACCGGGACAACAAGGTCACAACTCCTCGATTTACATCCCGTACCTACTCACTGCTAGGTGAACAGGGGCTACACGTGAAAGGAGACACCCAAATATCTCCACCCGGCCGGGGAATCCAACCCCCGGTCCTCTGGCTTGTGAAGCCAGCGCTCTAACCACTGAGCTACCGGGCGTGTGTGTGTGTGTGTGTGTGTGTGTGTGTGTGTGTGTGCGAGTGAGTATCTGTGAGCATGTGATATGTGAGTGAATATGTGTGTGTGCGTGCGTGCGTGCGTGATGACCAGCGTGCGTCCAGCGGGCGCCTACATTATAACTACGCCTTACCGTACACCAACACCACCACCACCACCACCAACCCCACCAGTGTCAGTAGGGGTGGGCAAGAATCGCTATTTTGGGAATCGCCGATTCCGATTCCAGAGGCTGTTGGAATCCTGGAATCGATTCCGGAATCGATTCCTCCACAAATTTTAAACACAAACTTTTTCCTTAAAACGTGCAAAGGACGAGTGAGGAAGCAAGTGAATTAATTGTGTTTTATGCGTGTAAGGACGAGTTCCTGTGCGTGCCATCACGTAACTCACGCCTCGGAAAGTAGTAGTAGTAGTAGTAGTAGTAGTAGTAGTAGTAGTAGTAGTAGTAGTAGTAGTAGTAGTAGTAGTAGTAGTAGTAGTAGTAGTAGTAGTAGTAATAGTAGTAGTAGTAGTAGTAGTAGTAGTAGTAGTAATAGTAGTAGTAGTAGTAGTAGTAGTAGTAGTAGTAGTAGTAGTAGTAGTAGTAATAGTAGTAGTGGTATGCAGCAGAGAGAGACTAGAGATTCTAATAACAATAGGTAATTCAAGCACTGTTCTTATCTTGAAGCACGACAGAGAGACAGGAAACAGTTTTCGTAGAGAGAGAGAGAGAGAGAACGGGTGATGGACCGGGAGCTTTTCATGTGCGTGTGTGTGTGTGTGTGTGAGAGAGAGAGAGAGAGAGAGAGAGAGAGAGAGAGAGAGAGGACTTATTATCGATTATTTATTTTCATTCTACAATGGAGAGAGAGAGAGAGAGAGAGAGAGAGAGAGAGAGAGAGAGAGAGAGAGAGAGAGAGAGAGAGAGAGAGTTTTAGGCGGGACTTATTATCGATTATTTTAGAGAGAGAGAGAGAGAGAGTATAGGTGACGGATTAGGGAAGAGAATGTTTAGTAAGGAAAGAGAGATACATATGCATTGAGGAGAGAGAGAGAGAGAGAGAGAGAGAGAGAGAGAGAGAGAGAGAGAGAGAGAGAGAGAGAAACTTAAACAATATTTCATCACACTCACCACCCCACCACGACCATCACCACCACCACCACCACTAC
>NC_059265.1:6701995-6707370 GCF_017591435.1 Portunus trituberculatus
TCCTGTCTGGTGAAGGCACCACCAGATGATGGCTTATTTTCTATTTCTTCCAACTTTTTCTATTTTCATTTTTATTTCAAAGTTGGATGATGAATCTGTGACTAAAGATTGAACTTGTTTTTTGTGCCCACGTTCTAAAATCTTCTAAGTTTTTCACCATCTAGCTACGACCACGGACTCATCCTGAAACTAAATCAAAGTTGTGCTATTGTACAGTCATTTATGACTCCCGCTTCAAATGGGATAGCTGAACGCACTAACAGGAAGATTGATGAGATTTTGTGTCATGTTGCAGGTCAATTGGGGACTTTCTTCCCCTCCATAGACAATCTCCTGTTGCCTAGGGTTTGGAAAGTGTTACCAGGGGCCAGTACGGCGTTCGCGGGACTTGCCCTCCGAGCTGAGGCCCCTTGGTATAGCTTCCCTTTTATTAGGCATTCGCAGGCCTTTTCTTACTCCATTATTTTCCTCTTTCATGTTCTCTCGCCCACTAGCTGGACCGGCCGTGGTACGAAGGTCAACTCCCTTGGCTTGCTTCAGGGAGGCCCCTTAGAGGGGTGCTTATAAGGAGCGGCCGATATGGGCCAATAGTGTGTTAGACAAGTCTCTACGGAGGTAGCTCTCCCTGCCCTTCAACGCATATTAGCAGGCGGGGGTCCTTGGAGGAGTAGCTGTAGGTAGTTCTTCCATAAGTAGATGTTCTGCTCTTCAGCAGTCTTGTTCTTAGGACACTTGGGCACCTGGTTAGCTTTGGATTGGTGCGCCCTTGGGCTTAGGAGATCGATCAGCGATCAGTCTTTGTCCGGGGTGGTCTAGTCCTTGGCTATCCTGGACCTCACATAAACACTGACACTCTACTCATTCTTACACATGTTGTTAAACTCAGAAAAATGGCAAGGCTAAAGACTAAAGCTGAACATGCAAAAGACCCCAACAAAAAAGCAATCCTCTAAAAAAACATCTATATTACCAACCTAATTTCCCTCAATGACGGCTTCATCATAATAACATCAGATGATCAAGACAAAGTCTTCCAAGAAAATACAAAAAAGAAAATGGATCAAAATGACTTCTATCCGATAATACCACCAGAACTCAAGGCCAAAAGATCAGTAATAGTCTTCAACGTGGACCCGCACATATACAATAACTCAGAAGACGGCATCACAAAATACATAATAAGTGGCTGGACAACAACATTGATTCTATCTTTAAATTTCCAAATAGTAAGAATCTTAAAATAACTTCTTCTCAAGCAGTACTAGCAGTAAAATCCCAAGAACATGGACTAAAACTCTTTCAAATGAAAATATCGAAGCACCAAATACACCAAGAAAAATATTATAACATAAAAACCTACTTTCGTTGCCTCCAAATTGAAGACCACAACACAAACTCCTGTCCCCAAAACACCGACTACAAGATTTTTTTCAGCATCCTCACAACTAGGCCACACTTGGTGAGATTGCAATAATGAGAAGAAAAAAGTGTTTAAACTGTGGCGGGAACCACCGTACTCTTACATGAAGTGTCCAGAGAGGAAAAATGCCATAAACACAAAAAGACAAGAAGACACATATGGCCACATAAATCGACACTGCTAAAGACACTCATTACACAGTAAATATGCAAAGAGATAAAGAAGCGCACCTAAAAATCTATTCCTGTATGAATCCTGCTCACCTGATAAACGATGCTTCGAGTCGGAGCTAAAGGCTACATTAGAAACTAATAACTTGCCAGCTATCAAGATCCCAAGGGCACCCAATGCCACTAAATTATTATCTACTATGACAGAAATGGAGAATAATGATAGAAACACAGTTTTCGTAAATTCAGGGGACAAACAAGCTTACCCTAGATGTGAGAACAACCAGATAACGAAACTTATACACATGACCAATAAAAATAAAAAGGACACTTCATAGCAGGAAAATACAACTGAAAAGATACTCCAAAGAGAATACAGGCTGGCCACAAAATATGTTAATAGATGAACTTATAACAGGAAAAGAAGAAAATACACTTACTGCGTAACATCGATTAAGTCTTACAAAATCCTAGCCCTGAAAAAAAAAAAAAAAAAAAAAAAAAAAATATATATATATATATATATATATATATATATATATATATATATATATATATATATATATATATATATATATATATATATATATATATATATATATATATATATACACTAGAAGAATGCTGGGTCATAGCAGACAACAGTAATTTTCAGAAAATAAGTACTGGCCAATTAATTTAAAGAATACCACCCTCAAGAGACAAGCAGAAGCAGAAAACACTCCAAGTAATCTAAATACAACAACAGCAAAAATTAACATAGCCATAACTAAACTTAAAATCATACAGCATAGCGGGCAACAGTGGTCAAACAGAAGAATTTCACATTCTAACACATATAGAATAACTGACCCAGATGTCATATTAATCATTCATAAAAAGAACACCCTGAATAGTCCAGCAGACAGCCCTGCAATAGCTATTAAGAAAACAATTGAATATAGACTAATTGAAGATGTTATATCAGACCTTATTGCAGTAGAAAAATCATGCTTGCAACATTATACCAACCTCCCGCCAGAGACATCATTCCTATCCCTGGTTTTTTAAGGTCTTTTTAGGCGCAATATTCCAGAACACATGACTGGTTACCTAAGTGCTAACCATCCTCCTCTCGGTTACCAAATAAATAGGTTAATCCAAAACAGGACACTTCAACACATTGGTCCCAACTTCCCTACCTTCCACACTCAAGGACGAGGCACCACACCAGACATCATACTCACAAACTACAGGACCTACCATAATATACACATTACACAAGGACCACTGACCACAAGTGACCATATCCCGATTATTTTCACGATATCTACTTCGCCCATACTCATACCTAGCTACAAGGCTGCGGACTGGGATAAGTTCAAAGCTCACATAAATAACAACATTAAAGATAATAACCTCGACAATGATACCATAGAAAAATTTGATGAAGCAGTTGAGAAATGGCACTGTACAATACAAAATGTTATACGCCAAATTATACCATTAACCTGGTTCAGATGTTTTCCTTCTCCTAAACATAGTGACACCACCAAATTAATAAGGACACTATTTGTAGAGCTTCAAAGACACTCAATAATTCAAGGATGGAACTTAAACATACAGATATTATAAAAAAAAAACTTACAAACGGCTTTTATGAGAGAAAATAATGAGAGCTGGCTAAAACTCATAAAAGATATTTCAGACACATACAAAGATCCAAAAATACTTTGGGATAGAATAAAAATAATAACAGGTAACACAATTCCCGAATCCCACTACATAAAAAAAACAAAAAACATAAAAGTTTACACTAATGAAGAAAAGGAGGAGGTCAACAGAAAACACTGGGAAGAAATATATTCCAGGAAGATAAACATGAGGATGCTGATACGGAATTTGTTTTGGAAAATCTACAAAACAACTTACAAAGATCCTACCCGTATGACCACACTGACCTTTCCAGTTTAGGGACATGTGTCACGGACACATATAAAACTAAAAAAGACAAGTCCTGGAGTAAGTGGTATAAATAAAACCATATTAGCAAACCTTCCTGATTCTGCAATTATAAGACTAACTACCATCTTCAACAATGCCCTTTCCTCTGGATATTTTCCTGACAGATGGAAAAAAAAAACAAAAAAAACAGACTGATACCAAAAACCGACAAGTCGCCAGCCACACTCTCCCCAAAATTCCAAACCAATCTCAGTACTTGAAGTTCCAGGTAAAATATTTGAGCGCATTATTAACAACGAACTAAGGACCTATTAAGAATTCAACAATTTGTGTAATCACAGATAATAGTGGATCTGGATTTGACACGCCGCGCTGCAGTAATGTACCCAAAGCCGGAGAACGGACCTTTACCCCTTCGCGCCGGATGTTAAAAAAGCCCGCCTGTATGATATATGGGTGGTAATGACGCGCGCCCGAGCGCGGGAAACTCGTGCAAGCTTGTCATACTTGTCGTCTTAGTGTATTATGCTGCTATTTTTTAGTTACTATATCGCCTTCGAAGAGGAAAGTGGACGCTTCTCTCTTCGGAGAGAGAGAGAGAGAGAGAGAGAGAGAGAGAGAGAGAGAGAGAGAGAGAGAGAGAGAGACATTTGCTAATATTTTAGACACAAGCGGGACGCATGTAGCTTATCTTTCGAGAGGAAGAGGGGAAGGGAGGAAGGGAGAGAAACGAAAGGGAGAGAGAGAGAGAGAGAGAGAGAGAGAGAGAGAGAGAGAGAGAGAGAGAGAGAGAGAGATTAGAAAATTTGTTGTGTGTGTGTGTGTGTGTGTGTTTTCACGAATGTTACAAGGCGGGACGCATGTAACTTATCTTTCGAGAGAGAGAGAGAGAGAGAGAGAGAGAGAGAGAGAGAGAGAGAGAGAGAGAGAGAGAGAGAGAGAGAGAGAGAGAGAGATGGGAACAGTCTATGCCATTGGGTAATTTTAGACACAAGGCGGGGGACGTCCCGCATGTAGCTTATCTTCAGTGATTGGTGGAAACAAGGATGGTGGGAGGAGCACTAGGATTTCAAAGACAGCATACGGCGTGTGTAGTTGGTATCCAACACACTATACGGGACAACTGAACTGAAGAAAGCTCAGAAAAGAAATATGACGCCTACGTAGGCGTCACCGTATATGCTACTGGGGCTTCATGACGCCTACATAGGTGTCACCGTATTGTAGGGGTTAAATTTCAAACTTCGAAATCTCGGCTCCTAGCCAACATGAATCTATGAAAATCACTGTGAAGCAAGCTAACTATGTTTAATTCAATGTCTGAAAGCGATATCTAAATCCATACAACCGTGTCATTGTACCGCTCAGTTATACGAGTCAAACACGAGAATTTATATAGTACCAGGTGGATGTTTAAATATAATTTTAAGCTTACAGCTGTATTTCAAACACAATATGCAAATTTTCTTTCACTTATAAATTACTTTACATGATTTTGGCTGTCCACTTGCTCATCTCTTCTTCACACCTGTGAGTTTACGCCTCATGTCATCACTCTATGACCGTGTGTTACCTCTTGTGGCGACACCAGGTTTGCGCTTGGCGTGGACATCACTGTTGGTGTCGTACTATCCCACCCCTTATATATGTCACAGATGTTGCACTAGCTTACTCTATATAATTTTATTAACAAAAATGCATTTTTTTTTAGGAAGACTATTTACAAAGCGCGTAGGAGGGCTTTATTTTTTTACATCATTAACGCGAAGAAATATATCGCAGTAGTCACTATCAGTCACTGCCTTAGCATTGTTTCCTACCATTCTAGTCACTGTTAATCA
>NC_059265.1:6707870-6730153 GCF_017591435.1 Portunus trituberculatus
TCAACCCTATAAAACCACAACAACTAACCCAGGGAAAGCCTCGCCCATCTTACTATTGTAATTTCTGTCGGAGAACTGGGCACACAGAGGACCATTGTTTTGTTAATCATGGTAAAAGTGGTTTGGCAAAGCCTCATGCATTCTCATTCACAGGCTTGAGGATGAGACAACCAGTCCCACAAATGACCTGTGTGGCTGACCCTAACAGTGCTCGTCCAGTTGTGGAGGAGACGAAGCACACACCAGCTGCGGACAAACTTCACTCGGGAAGTGAAATTGCTTTGTCTTACACCTATACCTCAATTGAGTCATGCAGTCCATTTGTATTTTCTGGTAATGTTACTCTGCATGGTAAAACATATCCTGTTAATATTCTAAGGGACACTGGTGCTACTGGATCTATACTTATTAATCCTACGGGTAAACCACTTGAGAGTTGTGAAAGTATTTTGATTAGAGGTGTTGCAGGATTTGATACATTCCCAAAGGTGACCATTGATCTTGATTGTGATTTAGTGAAAGCAACAGCTGATGTGGGCGTAGTTGATAGCCTACCAGTTCCAGGGATTGATCTTCTCGGGAATGATATTGCAGGTGCTAAAGTTTTTCCTCACCCTATTGTAACTAATGAGCCTTTAAATATTCCTGAAACTGTAGCATTGGAGAAACAGCATCCTGATGTATTTAATGTATGTGCTGTGACTCGCTCAATGGTGAAGGTGTTGGATACCCTTCCTGATACTGTTGAGGAAAGTAATATGGAGGAGAATGATGAGTGGTAGTGTGGAGTCTGTTGAAGTTGAGGAAGGTGATTTAGCTCAGTTATTTGAACCTCCTTTACCTATTTCTCTGTGATATTAATATGTGTAAGTTTAGACAGCTACAGTCTCATGATCCATTGAGAAAATCCAGTCTCCTTGTAGAGCACAGGTATTGGTGACCAGCGATGAACGACATAAAAAGCGTATGGTGGTAGATTATTCCAGGACCATTAATCGTTACACCCTTTTGGACGCTTACCCCATACCTAGAATTGATGAACTTGTCCATAAGCTAGCGAAGTACCGTGTTTTTAGCAAGCTGGATATGAAAAGTGCTTACCACCAAGTTCCCTTGAAGGAAGATGAGAAGCTCTATACTGTTTTTGAAGCTGATGGTCAACTATTCCAATTTACCAGAATACCCTTTGGTCTGACGAATGCCGTGTCTGCTTATCAGCGCACCATTAACACGTTGATATCTGATAATCGGTTGACTGACATCTTTGCTTACATCGACGACCTCATTATAGGAGAAATGAACCAAGAGAACCATGACGAGAACCTGAGGCGCTTCGAAGCAGTTGCTGAGAAATACAATTTAACCCTCAACAAAGATAAGTGTGAGTACCGCTTGCCAGAAATAAAGTACTTAGGATATTTAATATCTAACGGTACTCTAAGACCTGACCCAGAACGCTTGCAACCCTTAAGAGATTTACCAGTGCCTACGGATTCCTCCTCTCTTAGAAGAACTCTTCGACTCCTTTCTTACTATTCTCAGTGGATCCCTAACTACTCTAACAGAATCACTCCTCTTCTCATCGTTAAGACTTTTCCTCTCGACAGTGTTGCCTGCCAGTGTTTGCATGACCTCAAGGAAGATGTCTGCCGTGCTTCGGTCGCTGCTCTGGATGAAAACGTCCCTATGGAGATAGAAAGTGATGCCTCGGCCACCTCGTTAGCTGCCACACTATCCCAGCAAGGTAGGCCTGTTGCCTTCTTTTCAAGAAAACTTTCACTTTCTGAACAAAGACAGCCTACTGTGGAAAGGGAAGCAGCGGCCATCATAGAAGCCATCCGGAAGTGGAGACTTTTTTTGATAGGAAGGGAATTCAAGATAATAACTGACCAGCAAGCTATTTCTTATATGTTCCACTCTCACCACTCCTCAAAAATAAAGAACGAAAAAATACTACGGTAGCGTCTAGAGCTTGCTGGCTACAAATATGACATCCAGTATCGCCCTGGTAAAGACAACCTTCCTGCTGATGCCCTGTCTCGCTCGTGTTCTGCTACTGCTGAGTCCCTGTCTGATTTAGAGAAAGTTCATGATGCTCTTTGCCATCCTGGAATCTCTCGTCTGTATCATTTTGTAAAATCTAAGAATTTGCCTTATTCCTGGAAGATGTTAAGAAGGTAACCCTCATGTGTCGCTCTTGTTGTGAATTAAAGCCTCGGTTCTTCAAACCACCTACATCCTGCTTAATTCATGCCTTGCGCCCCTTTGACAGGATATCCGTTGATTTCATTGGGCCTAAGCCTTCTTCCTTCCGTAACAAATATCTTTTGGTCATGATTGACGAGTATTCCAGGTTCCCTTTTGCTTACCCTTGCTCTAACATGTCTGCTCAAACTGTTATTAACTGCCTTCTTGACCTATTTTCAGTGTTCGGTTGTCCATCCTCTATTCATTCTGACCGAGGTCCTCAGTTTATGTCCCGAGAAGTATCGGAATTCTTGTCCAAGCACGGAGTTGTCATGACTCATTCACCCCTTACCACCCTCAAGGGAATGGCCAGTGCGAGAAGGAAAACGGAGTCATCTGGAAGGCGATAAGACTGGCTCTTCATTCTCGTAACCTACCTGAGGGACAGTGGAATTGGTACTTAATAACGCCCTTCACGCTATTAGGTCTCTCCTCTGCACAGCTACCAACCAAACCAACTCTTCCCTTCCCAAGGAAATCATCTAACGGTTGTTCCCTCCCTTCGTGGCTATCTCAACCCGGTCCTGTATTTGTTCGAAAATTTGTTCGTACTTCTAAATCTGACTCTCTTGTTGAACCAGCTAGTCTGATCAACGCTACTCCCCACTGCGCCCGGGTACAGTATGAGGACGGCCGAGAAGCAACTGTCTCGACAAAGGACCTCGCGCCTTCCCACGAGGAGCTTCTGACCACGCCAGTCAATGACCAGCACCTGAGCAACTACCAGACACCACCACGAGACACTTCAACCAGACCATCAATAAGCTCGGGCCAGAGTGACCAACGCTCCGAGACAGAAGTCCACCACTTTCACCAAGCGGCTCATAACCACTCGCTGACCTCGCCCCTCCCAACCTCGAGTCCTGGCAACTCTAAGCTAAGCGGCCCTCCCGCTTCACTTCCTTCAGGGACGACATCGAAACAAGAACCGCTGAGACGCTCTACTCGTATCAAGAAACCTATAGATAGGCTTGGGTATTAGAATTAACATTGCTTATTTATTAAGAATAATTAAAATGTTTTTTTTTATAGCACGGGAGAATGTAATATAAAGTGAATTGTTAATCTATTAAGTTCATGTATCTCGCTGAGCTCGAGCTTTGCTTCACAGCCCTCTTTAGCAGGTGATAAGTTTGCCTGCCTTGCACTCACTGGTGAGTCGGCCTCATGCTCTCTCTCCTCGAGCACTGTCAAGATTTAGTTGAATAAAGCCTAAGCTTGAAGGCTCTTCCTTGTCTTCATACGGACATATAGAACAAGTACCACTTAAAAACACTGCAGTAGAGGATAGTTTACTTGCAAATGAAAGCGGAGTTGTATTTTATGAGAAGTGTGGTTTATTATGGAGGAGATATAGACCTCCACATGTTAATGTTGATGACGGAGCTTGGGATTCTCATCAACTTGTAGTCCCACAGCAATACCGCCGTCAGCTGCTAGAGATGGCTCACTCTGGACATCTTTGAGTTCGCAAGACCTTGCAACGTCTGAGAGCACACTTCTACTGGAAGCACATGAAGACGGATGTCGCTCGCTTTGTTAAGGAGTGTCACCCCTGTCAAGTCGCTGGAAAACCTAACCAGCCTGTGCCCGTGAGTCCTCTAAAACCTATACCTGTTATGAAAAACCCTTTTGAGAGGATTCTAGTAGATATTGTGGGGCCCTTACCAAAAACATCTGCAGGACATAGTTATCTGCTAACAATTCTTGACTCTGCAACAAGGTACCCTGAAGCAATCCCGTTACGCACTATCCATGCTAAGGTAGAGGTTAGGGAGCTTTTGCATTTCTTTACAAGGTTCGGGCTACCATTGGAAGTTCAAACAGATCAGGGCACAAACTTTGTATAAATTATTAAAACAGAGCCTGACAGAATTAGGTATAGCTCATATTGTATCAAGTGTATACCACCCACAGTCTCAGGGAGCACTTGAACGCTACCATCAGACATTGAAGTCAATGATGCGGAAATTTTGTGATGAGACAGGACAGGATTGGGATAAAGGGGTTCCTTTCTTGCTATTTGCTACTCGAGACGTGCCCACGGAATGTCTTGGTTTCTCCCCACATAATTGATTTTTGGACATCAGGTTCGAGGACCTCTGATGTTGGTGAAAGGAAGGTGGAGTGGGGCCATGGGATCTCCTCCTCCTAATGTGCTGAAATATGTCATTGATTTCAAGGAACGCCTTGCAAAGGGCTTAAAAGTAGCACACGCTAACCTAACTGAGGCTCAAAGTAATATGAAGGAATGGTATGATAAGAAAGCAAGGGAGAGATCTTTCAAGGAGAATGATGAAGTATTAGTACAGTTACCATTCCAGGGTCATCCTTTATGTGTGAAGTTCTCGGGACCCTATAAGGTTTGCAAGCAGGTGGGAGCAACAGATTATTTAGTGGAAACACCTGATAGGCGCAAATCACATCAACTTTGTCATGTGAACATGTTGAAGCCCTATCACCGTCCCCAACCTTTGCCAAGTCTTGCTTGCAGTCTGATTGAGGTTGAAGATGATACTAGGAGTGATAAAATCAATCTTCCCCCTTGTGTGACACAGTGGTGTGAGGAGAACAGTGATGCTTTATCTCAGTTAGGAGAGAAGTTGTCACACTTCACTCCTTCCCAGACTAGTGAACTGGTGTCACTTCTACAAAAGTATCCATCTGTTTTTGATGATTCACCTGAACAGACTAACCTAACTTATCATGACATAGACGTGGGAGTTTCTAGACCTGTTAAACTTTCCCCCTATAGAGTTCATCCCAGTCAACATCAGGCCATGCAGGATGAGATACAGTACATGCTTGATCATGGCCTTATAACACCATGTATCGGTGAGTGGTCCTCGCAAGTGACATTAGTTCCTAAGCCTGACGGCTCATTCCGATTCTGTGTGGATTATCGGAATGTGAATTCCCTTACCAAGACTGATACATATCCATTGCCAAGAATGGACGCCTGCATTGATGCCATCGGCAGAGCTGGATTCATCACAAAGCTAGATCTCGTGAAGGGATACTGGCAGATACCACTGATAGAAAGGGCTAAAGAAATCTCCACATTTGTAACCCCTCATGGTACCTATAAATTTGAAGTTATGCCTTATGGACTTAATAATGTCCCGGCTACATTCCAACGTCTTATGAACAAGTTAGTAGCAGGCATTGATAATTGTGCAGTGTACATTGATGATCTTATTATCTACACTGACACATGGGAACAACACTTATTGCAGTTAGAAAAAGTGTTGGCTAGCTTGGCGGAAGCTTCTTTAGTATTGAATCTGAAAAAATGTGAGTTTGTCAAAGCCCATGTACAGTATCTTGGATATATTGTAGGTCAAGGTAAAGTTTTTCCACCTATTAGTAAAGTGGAGGCTATTGCAAAAATTCCTCGTCCAGTGCAGAAGAGGAATTTGCAACGTTTCTTAGGCACGATAGGATATTATAGGAGATTTGTAACAATAAAGAACCCAACTTAACAATACCTAACAATAATTCTAATCCTATATGGAGGCAATGTGGAAAAAACGGGACGAGGGGAAGTGATACTTATGAGATGTCGCAGTGGTGAAGTGCTGGGTGATGAGGATCCAACGGTAATCCAAGAGGCGTTGTGTTCACTGGTTGAGGCCTTGACCTCAACTGACTTCCAGAAATCAGCGAGCTTGCTTAACACTTCCGCTTGAGTCGAATGGGGCCGCGTGAATCCAACTTCGGGACAGTAGCAGGGCTTCATGAGACGGTGACGTGGAGGGTTCATGAGACAGTGACGTGGAGGGTTCATGAGACGGTGACGTGGAGGGTAGGTGGAGAGGTGGCGAACGAGGTAGCAAGCGGAGGAGGTGAGGGTAGTGGAGTATGTTACGGGCGGGCCGTAACATTTCTTACCCCCTAAGACTTCCGTAATGGGCTCATGAAGGAGGTGAGACGGGAGATCTTGATAAGGCGTCGGCGATGATGTTGTCCACCCCCTTGATATGGTGGACTTCTAAGTTGAAGGGTTGAGTTAACAAGGCCCACCTAAGTATACGTTGGTTTCAGTTCTTCATGGCGTGAAGGAAGGCCAAAGGGCTGTGATCGGTGAAGACCTTCGTAGTTTGAGGGCTAGGATGAAGGTAGCACTCAAAACGTTGGAGCGCCAGGACGAGTGCCAGAGCCTCCTTCTCGATGGTGGAGTAGTTGAGTTGGTGTTTCTTCAGCTTGGCGGAGTGATAGGCGATGGGATGGAGGACGCCGCTTGTGGGGTCCGCTTGTAGGAGGACAGCACCCACTCCAACTCCACTCGCGTCCACTTGTAGATGGAAGGGGCGGGAGTGATCTGGTGTCCAGACCACTGGCTCTAAGGAGAGGAACGCCTTAAGATGATGGAAGGCTTGGTCGCAGGTCGGGGTCCAGTGGAAGGGGACGGAAGTACTGATAAGGTCCGTCATGGGGACAGCCAGGGTGGAGAAGTTCCTACAGAATCGACTGTAGAAACCGGCCATCCCCAAGAACCTCATGAGAGCTGTCCTGGTGGTAGGGACAGGGAAGCCAAGGATGGCCTCCACGTTTGCTCTCTTGGGGCGAACCTTGCCGTTCCCCACCATATGTCCCAGGTAGACCACCGTGGACTTCCCGAAGGTGGACTTGGCCAGGTTGATCGTAAGACCGGCTTCCTCCAACCGACCCATCAGCCTCCGGAGACGGGTCAGATGAGTCAACCAGTCGTCCGAAGTCACCACCAGGTCGTCCAGATAGGCAGGTGTTCCCTCCAAGTCCTGGGTGATGTAATTTATAGCGCTCTGGAAGGTGGCAAGAGCATTAGACAAGCCGAAGGGCATCACTGTGTATTGGTATAGCCCGAAGGGGGTGATGAAGGCGGATATTATTCGGGCCTCGTCCGAGAGGGGAATCTGGTAGTAACCCTTAAGTAAATCTATGGTGGTTACAAATTTGGCTACTCCTATGTTATCTATAAGGTCCTCTATCAAGGGCAATGGGTAGGAGTCTGGTACCGTCACTTTATTTAATTTCCTGTAGTCGGTGCAAAATCGACTACTACCATCTGGCTTAGATGTTAACAGGCAGGGAGAAGCCCAAGGAGATATACTAGGTTCTGCAAGGTGATGACAGAGCAGATAGTCTACCTCTTTTTTCATCAAGTCTCTTTTAATGGTTGAAATGCGATAGGCTGGTTGTCGTATAGGTTTGATGTCATTAGATATTAATGTTATATCATGTTGGATAGTAGTACAAAGTCCTGGAAGGTCACCTGTGATTTCTGAAAAGTCTAGCAATAACTTTTTAAGATCAGACTGTTGTGAAGGTATTAAGGAAAGACACACCTCATCAAGGTTGGACATGATTTGGCTGTTTGAGGGGCGTCCTTTAGGTGACGAGAAGAGGAATTCGATGTCGGATTCTTCCTCGGGGGCACAGGACCAGACTCCTTCCCTACCAGACATACAGGTACAGTGTGAGACAAGCCGTCCTCTGGTTCTCTGAAGTGGTAAGGTTTCATTAGGTTAATATGAACTAGTTGGGAATCCTTACGACGGTAAGGAGTGTGGACCACATAGTTTAATGGACTTATAAACTAAGGTCCCATGAACTTACTGTGAAGAGCATTGCCTGGAGTGGGGAGAAAAAGTAAAACCTTGTCTCTTGGTTTGAAACTTCTCATGACAGATTTGGGAAGAGAATTTTGTGGCATTTTATTTGAGACTTGAGGAAGCTTGATTTAGCAAAAGATATGACTTCACTGATTTTATTTTTAAGGTTACTGATGTAGTCAGACACACTGGGGCTTGAAGGAGTATTTTGAATAAACCATTGATCTTTGATATTTTTAGAGGCCCCCTGATCTGTCTACCATAGAGTAATTCAAAAGGGGAGTAACCTAAAGAATCTTGAGGAGATTCTCTTAAGGCGAAGAGAAGAAAAGAGATACTTTCATCCCAGTCTCCTTGATGCTCCAAGCAATACTTCATCATGGATTTTAATGTTTGGTGAAACCGCTCCAGACAGCCTTGGGATTGGGGGTGGTAAGCCGAGGAGGTTACATGGTCGATGTTTAGCTCATTCATTATCTGTTGTAAAAAAAAATGGTGGTGAAATTACTACCCTTGTCAGACTGAATTTGTTTTGGAATTCCTACCGAGGTGAAAAAATGTATTAGATGTTTTACAATGGTCTTTGATGTGATGTTTTTAAGAGGGAATGCTTCAGGGTACCTGGTAGTGGGATCCATGAGGGTTAACAAATACTGATTCCATTATTTGGTTTTGGGTAAGGGCCCTACGCAGTCCAGAACAATCTTTTCGAAGGGCTCCGTCTGAACTGGAATAGGCATCAGAGGAGCTGGCACAAGGCGTTCGTTAGGCTTACCCACATTTTGACATATATGACATGTTTTTACATAGTGTGACACATCCTTTTTCATTCCTGGCCAAAAAAAAAAAAATGTTGAAGAGCCTTCTTGTAGGTTTTTTGGATGCCTAGATGACCTGACAATCCATCATGAGGTAGTTCTATAATGGCTGGTCTTACAGACAAGGGGATGACAACTTGATGTGTTTCTGACCAGGTGTCTAGTTGTTTCAGTTCAGGAGGTCTGTAGGCACGCATCAGGACTCCTTCCTGATAATAAAAACAAGGCAATTTAGACATATCCTTTGTCTCACTGGCAACATGTCTGATCTTAGCCAAAGTGAGATCCTGTTCCTGAGCATTAATCAAATTCCCCTTTGAGATGATGTTATTGTACAAGTTGTCAGTAGAGGCAATCATTGGTGGAGGAGGTGGTGAAGGGGAAGTAAGTTTTTTTTTTTCTGGGTAAGGTTGGGTTAGATTAGGTTGCGGGTGAGAGTAGGTAATATTAAAACTACATTATATATGTCATATGAATACTACTTACTTTGCTTTTATACGTTCCCAAACTTTCATTAGTTGCTGAACGGTCGTCTTCTCCGAAAAACCTGAGGCGTTAAATTTCTCCTCCACTCTGGCCCATGCTTGCTTCTAAGGCGGCTATTACAGCAGAACAATGCGGCCGTCAGTGCTTTTGTTATGCAGCACTGTCTCTTGTCTTATTAATTCTATAAGGTAGTCCTTCGCAACTACCCCAATAGGACTGGTATGCTTGTTGGATTCCATTTGACAGACTCGCAAGCCGTATTCTGAGCGGCAAAACAAATAAATACAATGGTGATCTTGATCTTGATTATCATGGTTACCAACATATCTCAACTTTTCATTTGCTATTTATCTGTAGATCACTATTTTTATGTATTAATTTACATTACACAATATATTCCAATTAAACTGTAGGAGAGAAATGCATTAATTACCTTATTTTCCATGGCTATTGGATTGAAAGGGCTACCAAAAGTATTCTTGGCCCTCGTCCGAGTCCCCGGCTCCGGGAAGGGAGCGGTGTTGTTCTCTACCACTCCAATCCCAAGGATGGGGATGGGGAAGGGGCGGGGAAGGGACTGATTAATACTACTACTCTCAATGAGTCTAGCGGAGTATCAAGTTGTGAGTTGTGTGAAATTCTTGACATGTACATTTACTCTATTAATCCATAAATCTGTAGAGGAGTCCCATGCAAGATGGCCAATGAAGAAACTAAATTCTGGCACAGAGTACTAGACAAATAAGTAGCAGTAGCAGACCTACACTGACCTAAAAAAGAAAGCACAAAGCAACACTGATGAGTCAAAATGAGAAACAAAGAAAACATTAATGGAAAAAACAGAGTTACAAGACATTAAGATAACACACAGTGATGCAGGACGAGACCTCTCCCAGGCAGCAATAAAACAACTAACATTATGTATGGGACCATAAAACTAATAAAACTAATAGAATTAGATGCACTAGTGGGGAAATTGCTTAGTAATTAAGAATTATTTTAGACGTGATTTGAAGGTGGCTGGGGAAGGGGCGCGTAGGACAACAAGAAGCAGATTGTTCTCGAGTGAGGGAGCAAACACTTGGAAACACCTGGCGGCAAGGCAGGTGTGACACCGGGGTACATTTAGGCAGGTGTTCAGTCTGCCTAGTGTTCACATGGTGACTGCGACTGTCACGGACACAAGCTGGTGGGGGCAACCAATTAATATCACATACTCATACTGCTGATTTTATTTTCAACCACTTCAGTTCCCTCAGAAGGGAGTAATGTGGCCACCTTTCGCAGCGCCAGCGAGGGCCATTTTGACTGCAAAATTTTGGAATTTTTTAGTGTTCTACCTGAGTGCTGTTGGTTGCAGCCCAAATGCTTATGCCATAGTTTGTGAGACTTGAAACTAATGATTGTACCACAATTGTTCTTGTTCACTTTTTAACATTATCTTTCAATCTATCAATGATTCCTTGTGCTTTGTTGATTAATTCAGTAATGTGTGTCAAACATTTGGTGGTTGTCCAAATAAATGCCTAAGTTCTTTACTGATGTACTGGGGTGACAACATTGCCGTCCATTGGAAATGAAAGCACAAAGCTTTCATTTCTCTGGGAGGGCGATCCTTAAGAGGCCGGGTGAGACCAGATGCGTGGCAAAAGACATCTGCTCCCGTGTGTAGGTCCTGGATGAATTCGTAGCCTGCCTTTATGTTGACCCATTTGACAAGTCCATGGCGGTGTGCGGGACTTAACATGATGCGTCAGAGAAGCTCTTCTCTCCGTGTGTGGTGTGTGAGTTGTTGCACTCACTCACTCACTCATACAGAGAGAGAGAGAGAGAGAGAGAGAGAGAGCACGGCGTGGATAACTGGATAACAAGCCTATGTTCTGTATTTCATATTGTGTTGCACTATAAAGGTGCGTCTTAAGGTTTGCCTTAATTCTTAAGAGATATAAAAAAGACTTGAGCTGCTGCTGCCACTGCCTCAGTACTGCGTCTCTTTTCTTGATCATTTCAGGTTTGTTTCACGGTTACTTGTCTTTTCACCTTGCAAACAGCATCACTCTCCATTGATTTTCCAAAGATCTCATGGCTGATTGGCAACACTGATTCCATAAGTACCTATGCAGTATTTCAAAAACTCACATAAATTACTTCGCTTCCTGCTTCAAAATTTCTCTGACTCTGAAATTTTTGTCTTTTTTTTCTCTCTGCTATAGAGTCCACCAAATCTAGGATCACTGTTCAGTCGCTTTGTATCCTTCTCCCTCCCTCCCAGCACAGAGGGACGCGGGGGAAGCACAGAGATTCATACCATACCGTGCCATTCCCAAGCCTCTGACGTAGCCGCTAAATTCACCAGTCAGCGATTGGATTCCCCGTCACCGCGGCGGTCGCAATAGAGGCAGGAAATGGCTACAACTATAACCATTAATCAAGTAACTGTCCAGCCACACGACCCAGACACAGACCTGGCACGGTGAAACACACAGAACCATGCCAGCTGACACCGACACCAAGCATGCTGAGCCCCCCCAGATGGGAACCGCCTTGTCGTGGTGGGAGTGCTTGCGTGCCCCTGTGACCTGGCGAGCGAGGCTAGAGGGGGCTTAGGCCCCTGCTCTGCCCTTTCGAGGGAGAGAGGGCTACCCATGCTAGTAAGATCGCCAGTGAGGTGCCAGACTAAATGGTTCCTATGTAGGCTGCCAGTGGACCAACGGAGCCACCCGCTGGAGGGATCGCCCAAGAGGGACCGTCCTGTGCTGGATGGTTGGGTGTCCAGGCTGGGATGCTTTGGGAGGGGGTCTTAGCTCTGTCGTGGACAAACTTTCTACATCATGTGGGGCCTTTTTTTTAAAACGATTGGTCTGCATGGGGACGAGGTACCCCGTCCACGGCAGCCAGCGCTCGCTCCCATTGTCGTCCCAGTAGGTGGTTTCCCTTGCCCCTGGGGCTATTATTTTGTTACTGTTTTTTATATCGGAAAACACAAAAAAACACTCAGGTTCTCGTGAGGTGGCTGACCGGGCCCACGAGACGTCATCTTCAGGTCTGAGTGGGAAGGAGGATTCCCCTCCACAAGGGCCTCCCGCAGCAGTCTCCTGTTCTGGGAGTTCTTCTGAGGGTTGCGTTTCTGCTGCATATGACTCCTTGATGGTAAATGTTAACCCATCATTTTCCTATCACGCCTTGCACTCACTTCTCAAGGCGTATGGCACGGTTGTTCGCATTCGACTGGTTTATGACAAGGACTTTCCTTCTAACCGCTGCTATGTGACGTTTATGTCATGTGATGAAGCCCGTTTAGCTTATGAACATGTAGCATCTCTGCCCCTCGATAGCCATGGCTTTAAAACTGAATTTCTCCAGTCACGTAATATTTCAGACAGTGACATGGATTACATCCCAAATGTTTTTGAAAACTATTTAGAGAATTCAGTTCCTGAGGTCCGCCAGATCCCGCCTCCTCGTTGGTTTGTGGTGTACTATAGAAATGGGCGTGGGAACTTCATTCATGCCTCCCGGTATCTTGCCAAAGAAATCGGCACTATTCCTGAGGGAAACCTCAAGAAATATGGTAAAGGGGTGCTAGTGCGAGCTAAAGATATTACACAAGCGAGGATGTTGCAACATCTCCCATGCCCTTCTGACAGCAGGTTTGAGACTGTTAAGGCTCATCCCACCTTTATTTAAAGCAAAGGTTTATAGTCAAGACCTTTATGAATTTCCAGAAGAGGAAATACTAGCAATGTGTCCTACTTCTGTGCAAAAGGTGACTAAGATGAGGAACTCCTCCAACATGGTCCTTCTCACTTTTTTTGGTTCAACCCTTCCTGACCGTGTTCATATCGGTCCTATCAACCTTAGGGTAAGGCGTTTTCTTTCTCGCCCTCTTCAGTGCTTCTCATGCTATGGCTACGGTCACGGCAAAAGCTTGTGTAAGGAAGCCTCTCGATGTGGTAATTGCTCTGCGGTAGACACACATTCAGAGGAGCATTGCAATGGTGCAGCTTATTGTTTCCATTGTCGTGATGCTCACCAGGTACGTTCCAGGCAATGCCCCAGGTATCACCTGGAGCAGGACATTCTACAGCTTGCCAATAGTCAATTTCTCAGCCTCGGTAGCGCCCGCCGTGAACTCCTCTACCGCCAGAAGGACGGTACTAGTGCGACATCTATGCTTCATTGGCCGCTCGCTCTTCGGCTGAGTCTGCCGGTCCGAAGACAACTCCTCCTGCTACCTCTCGCTCTGTTGGGGCGGGTGGTCCTGTTCATTTGGCCAATAGATTTGCCCTTTTGCCCGACGACTCAGTTGAGTCACCTGTAAGAAGCGACGAGAATAATACGGACTTGACCAAACTTACCCATGTCGTTGATGTCCATTTGCCTCCTCCATCGCCTAAGCCTTTGAAGGGCATGACCAAACGGCACCGCGGCTCTGCGGAGTCGATAGAATTTGCTCAGCCTAAGCAATCTAAGGTTTCTCCCGGTGCACACGCTCGTGAGTCCTCCAGGGACCGCTCTGTTAGGGTAGCTCCAGTAGTTTCTGCTCAGCCTTCTGTGACATCCTCTATCTCAGATCGGGCTTCTTGTGATGAGGATGGTCTTCGCATGGAGACGTCTGATGATATTGTCACAGCTGCCCCTCGTGGACCAACTGTGTCAAAAAGTGCATTCCAGCCTGACCCTCGTTCTCCGATGACCAGTAGGTGTGATGATGGTTCGCATCGCTCACCGGTAAGCCGAAAGGCAGCGGTCCAACGACCTGGAACACCACAACTCCCGGTGTCTTCTCGTCGCTTGAATATTTCTAGTCAGGCGAGTCACGGGCAGCCCCTTCAAAAGGCTCGCCCGTCCACTGCACCTAAATAGTCATCTTCAAGCTTCTACAGTGGAACTGTAGAGGCCTTCGCGCCTCGTGGGGGGAACTCCAAGCTTTGCTGTCGGAGTTCTCTCCAGCCTGTGTAGCTCTACAAGGGACTATGCTAGGTGATAGTACTTATTCTAGTCCTCCTGGCTATCGTGCCTTTTTTAGTACTCCTTTCCTTGACCAGGGCCACCACGGTGGCACAGCTATTCTAGTCCGTCAGGATATACCTGTTATCCCGGTACAACTTAACTCTCCCCTTCAGGTGGTTGCTGTTAAGGTCTTTATGGGACGACTGTACACCATTTGCAGTTTATATCTCCCTCCTCGGGTTCCTGTCTCCAGGGGTGAGCTTGACGGCCTGGTGCGTCAGCTGACTCCGCCTTTTCTTTTGTTGGGAGATTTTGACGGCCGTCACCCATTGTGGGATGAAGGTGCTAGTAATCCCCGTGGGGTTTTAATCGGTTCTTTTATTGAGGATGAGGGATTGGAGGTTTTAAATTCTGGGATGTTACACATTTCCACAGTCCTACTGGGACTTTTACAGCTATCGATCTTTCTCTTTGTACATCTAATTCTTTTCTTGATTTTAATTGGCGAGTCCTACCGGATTTACACGGTAGTGACCACTTTACGATTTTATTGCAATCTGTGAAATCTGAGCTACAGTCCCGGCCACCACGCTGGGTTTTAGACAAGGCAGATTGGCGTCGATTCACAGACCTTAGCTCTTTTATTCGTCCGCTGGCTGGCTTTTCTACTTGTGCTGAGGCTGTTGATTATTTTACCGATTTTTTTTTATTTCTTTAGCGCTTCAGACAATCCCTAGGACGTCAGGTCGCTTTACTAAGCGTCCCGTTCCTTGGTGGAACGCAGCATGCACTGCAGCGGTGAAAGAGAAACGGGCAGCTTTCTCTCGTCTCCGGCGACATCATGGGGACCCGCAGTGCCTGGAAGCTTTTCGGCGCTGCCGAGCTCGGGCCCGCCGCGTTTTGAAAGAGGCACAAAGAGCCTCGTGGAAAGCCTATGTCTCTTCCATAAACGTCCGCACCCCTCTTACGGATGTCTTCAACAAAGTCCGCCGAATTGCTGGGAAGTATTCTGCTCCTTCCCCACCAATTTTGTTGTCTGCTGGGCGAACGGTGGCAGACCCTAGGACTGTCGCGGACCTCTTCGCGGAGCACTTTGCCAGTGTTTCCCGGAGGCATCCTGCAGCCCAGGCGCACGTTACCGCCAGAGAATGGAATCTCTTGGCATAAACTTTTCTTCCGCTGGAGGGGAGTCTTATAATGTCCCTTTCTCTGCTTCCGAGTTGCGGAATGCTTTGTCCCAGTGTCACGACTCTTCTCCTGGGCCAGATGATATACCTTATGCCTTCTTGCGCCGCATGTCTGACAGTGCTTTTAACTTTTTTAAATCTTTATAATATGATTTGGCATACCGGTGACTTTCCATCTTCTTGGGCTGTGGCAGTGGTTCTTCCATTTCCGAAGCCTGGGAAAAATAATCTCCAGGCTACGAACTACCGTTCTATATCTTTGACATCCTGCATTTGTAAAGTTTTAGAAAAGATGGTAAATGTAAGACTCATGTGGTACTTGGAGAGGGGGAAGTACTTCTCATCGGTACAGTACGGCTTCCGAAAGATGAGGTCTACTACTGATGCTCTTTTATCCCTAGAGTCTTCCATTTGTGAGGCCTTCGCTAATCACCACCATCAAGTAACAGTGTTTTTTGACCTGGAGAAGGCCTACGACACGGCTTGGTGTCATGGTATTTTACAGTCTTTATTTAATTTTGGCCTTCGTGGCCACCTTCCTATTTTTATCCAGCAGTTTTTATCCAGACGTTTTTACGGGTTCGTGTGGGAGTGTTCTCTGAGGCTACTGCTCTAAATGATGGCGTTCCACAGGGAAGTATTCTTAGTGTTACATTATTTGCAGTCGCCATAAATGTTGTTATTGATACTCTCCCAGATAGCATTCACAGCTTATATATTGACGATTTATGTATTTCATTTGCTGCTGCTAGGATGTCACTGATTGAGCGCAAGCTCCAACTGGCGATCAATAGGGTGTCCAGTTGGGCCAACATGAACGGTTTTCGATTCTCCACCTCGAAGACCGTAGCCATGCATTTTTGCCGCAACCGTGGTGTCCATCCAGACCCAGATTTATACCTCGCCAATAGGCGCCTCTCATGCGTGGAGGCGACTCGATATCTTGGGCTTTTGTTTGACAACCGTCTCACCTGGGTTCCCCATTTCCGTTTTCTTAAGGTGTCTTGTCAGCAGGCATTATCCCTTCTTTGGGTTTTAAGTCACACTTCTTGGGGTGCGAACAGGGATATTTTCCTGCTGCTTCACCGTACACTAATCCTTCCAAAGCTGGAATACGGTTGTGAGATCTACTCCTCTGCAACGGATGCACGACTACGCACGCTTGACTCCGTGCATCATGCAGGGGTCCGCTTGGCTACGGGTGCATTTCGGACATCTCCAATACCTAGCTTAATAGTGGATGCTGGTTTCCGGCCGCTCGACTTCCGGCGCCAGTCTTCGATGCTCCTCCGGTGTTGGTATCGCACGTCTTCCTGATTTTGTCCCCTGTCTGTCAATATTGCGGGACTCGCGCTCGCAGGCATGTCACTCGACCAAGTCTCCCTAAACCTTTTGGCCTTAGAGTTGCAAATCTCATGGCGGAGTTATCTATCGACCCCACTCCTGTGTACTCTTTCCGTCTCCCGCGAGTTGGTTATTGGCAACTTCCAGTTATCTCATTATGCCCTCCTGCCACGGATGGCAAGAAGGATTTTCTGCCAGCTCTGTCCCACACTCTTTTTTAGAACACTTTTTTATCCATTCTAATGACACTCCTGTTTTTACTGATGGTTCCAAATCCGACGCAGGCGTCGGGTTTAGTGTAGCTTTCCCCTCTTTTTATCGGTGTTGCAGCCTTCCTTCGGTAGCCTCCGTCTTTACTGCGGAGCTGTCTGCCATAGTTTTAGCTTTACAGATTATTTATACTCTACCGGTTTCGTCTTTTACAATTTTTAGTGACTGTCGCAGTGCTCTTACTGCTCTCTCTTGCACTGTCTCCCTTAATCCTCTGGTTTTATCAGCCCTGGAGTGGCTATATCTACTTACCAGAAGAGGATATCGTGTTGGGTTCTGTTGGGTCCCTGGTCACGTTGGTGTTCCAGGGAATGAACACGCAGACCGCCTCGCTAAAGAGGCAGCAAGTCGCGCTCCATCTCTTGCCCCTATTCCGTTTCGAGATGTATTTCCTGTAATTCGCGAGGCAGTTGCTGCACTTTGGCAGAGGAGATGGGTAACGGGGGTTGCAACCTCAAAAATGGAGAGATTACTATTTCCACACTCCCTCAGTGGCTTTACACCTATGTCCGGGATCGCCGTGCACAGACTTCATTGGCGCGACTTCGTATAGGTCACACGTACCTTACACAAAGGTACCTCCTGACCAGGGACCCTCAACCTTACTGTGATGATTGCCTGGTGCCGCTTACGGTGCGGCACCTACTAGTGGAGTGCCCTAGTTTGACTGATTTAAGACACCGCTACCTCTACCGCTGTCGCGGTAGAGATAGCGGTGTCTATTATACCTCAAAGGTCCTTGGGCCAGAGTGCCTGGCCCAAGGCCATGATGTTTTTAGTTTTTTGGGAGAAGCGGGCCTTCTCCCAAATATGTGAATTTCATTTCATTTTATTGTATTTACTTATTTGTTTATCTATTTTGGATACTTTTAATTGCATAATTTTTAATTGTTTTTAGTTAGTTTTTTACGATGTTTTTACTATTATAGTTTTAATCCCTTTGTTTCCTTTTCTTTCATATTTTCTGTTTACCTTTTTGTAACGGCGCCATATGACCTCAGGTGTTGAGGCGCCTAAACAAAATCCATCCATCCATCTAAGCATGCTGAGGACGGGCTTCTCAACATGGTATTATGCCATAGCTTGGCTTAAGATATGGAACCTGAACAATGCTATTAATGAATAAATCAATAAACTATCCAAGTGGCGGTACAAAGACCAGTCAACGCTCGTAATTTCCTCTTTAGTTTATCAAACAACTTATCAATTTCAGTAATTGATATGTTACTGGTGTGGGTGCGTCTCACATTGCTCACGCTAAAGGAGCCTGGCATATCAATAAACATAATGAAATGTGGGTCAAGGCAGGACTGCAATCAATGTTTTGTTTTGAGACAAGTGTTGAGTGTGCGAGGCGAGGCGAGGTGAGGCGAGGCGAGGGCGCGCTGTGCCACACGCACGCCTTCCCCGCCAAGAGTGACGAGTGGTCATCGAGTATTTGTTCTCTCTTTATTGGGACGCGAGGGCGCGGCGGCTTAAGTCTTCAAGGCCTGCCTAGTTTACAGCAGCGTGTTTCAACAATTTAGGCTGACTTTACAAAATGCTTCCCTCGCCCTAAACTTTTGAAGCGAACACTCACTTTCTCTCTCTCTCTCTCTCTCTCTCTCTCTCTCTCTCTCTCTCTCTCTCTCTCTCTCTGAGAGCAGTGGACGAGGTCAATAATGACAGGGTGTGCCAAATAAAGATTTTTTTTTTTTTTTTTACGTAGGGAAGAGGGCCAGCCAAGGGCAAAAAAAAGAAAGTTAGAAATAGGCCTACTTCAGCGCTGGCTCTCCAAAGAGTTCAAAAAGTGCCAAAACCGTCAGCCAGAATTAGGGGATGAAATGCCTCGATACCTCCCTCTTAAAAGAAGACAAGTTGTAGGAATTCGGAAATACAGATGCAGGGAGGGAGTTCCAGAGTTTACCAGTAAAAGGGATGAATGATTGAGCGTACTGGTTAACTCTTGCATTAGAGAGTTGGACAGAATAGGGATGAGAGAAAGAAGAAAGCCTTGTGCAGCGTGGCGGCAGGAGGAGGGGAGGCATTCAGTTAGGAAGATCAGTAGAACAGTTACCATGAAAATAGCGATAAAATATAGAAAGGGATGCAACATTTCGGCGGCGAGAAAGAGACTGAAGACAGTTAGTCAGAGGAGGGGAGTTGATGAGACGAAGAACTTTCGATTTCACCATATCAAGCAAAGCTGTATGACTGGAACCCCCCCAAACATGCGAAGAGTACTCCATACATACAGGGACGGATAAGGCCCTTATACAGAGTAAGCAGTTGGAGGGGCGAGAAAAACTGTCGGAGACGCCTCAGAACACCTAATTTCATAGAAGCTGTTTTAGCAAGAGATGAGATGTGAAGTTTCCAGTTAAGGTTATGAGCAAAGGACAGACCGAGGATATTCATTGTGGAAGAGGGAGACAGTTGAGTGTCATTGAAGAAGAGGGGATAGTTGTCTGGAAGGTTGTGTCGAGTTGATAGATGGAGGAATTGACTATTAGATTTTCTCTGTCCCAATCAGAAATCTTAGAAAGATCGGAAGTCAGGCGTTCCGTGGCGTCCCCGCGTGATCTGTTGATTTCCTGAAGGGTTGGACGTCTCTGAAAGAACGTGGAAAGATGTAGAGTGGTGTCATCAGCGTAGGAGTGGATAGGGCAAGAAGTTTGGTTAAGAAGGTCATTAATAAATAATAGAAAGAGAGTGGGTGACAGGACAGAACCCTGAGGAACACCACTATTAATAGGTTTAGGAGAAGAACAGTAGCCGTCTACCACAGCAGCAATAGAACGGTCGGAAAGGAAACTTGAGATAAAGTTGCAGAGAGAAGGATATAAGCCGTAGGAGGGCAGTTTTGAAATCAAAGCTTTATGCCAGACTCTATCGAAAGCTTTTGATATGTCTAACGCAACACACTCAGTAAGGAAAGCCAGATCACCAGTAGAGCGACCTTGACGGAAGCCATACTGGCGATCAGACAGAAGGTTGTGAATCTTCCTATTCAGGATAGATTAGAAAACTTTAGACAAGCAAGAGATTAAAGCTATAGGACGGTAGTTTGAGGGGTTAGAACGGTCACCCTTTTTAGGAACAGGCTGAATGTAGGCGAACTTCCAGCTGGAAGGAAAGGTACAAGTCGATAGACAAAGTTGGAAGAGTTTGGCCAGGCAAGGTGCAAGCACAGAAGCACAGTTTTTGAGAACAATAGGAGGGACCCTATCAGGTCCATAAGCCTTCCGAGGGTTTAGGCCAGCAAGGGCATGGAAAACATCATTACGAAGAATTTTGATTGTAGACATGAAATAGTCAGAGGGAGGAGGAGAGGAGGACAAGCCCAGAATCGTCCAAGGTGGAGTTGTGAGGAAAGGTTTGAGAAAAGAGTTCAGCTTTAGAGACAGAAGAGATGGCAGTGGTGCCATCAGGATGAAATAAAGGAGGGAAAGATGAAGAAGTGAAGTTATTTGAGATGTTTTTGGCTAGATGTCAGAAGTCACGAGGAGAGTTTGAGTTTGAAAGATTTTGACATTTCCTATTTATGAAAGAGTGTTTGGCAAGTTGAAGAACAGACTTGGCATGATTCCGGGCAGAGATATAAAGTGCATGAGATTCAGGAGATGGAAAGGTCAAGTACCTTTTGTGGGCAACCTCTCTATCATGTATAGCATGAGAACAGGCTGAGTTAAACCAAAGTTTAGAAGGTTTAGGTTGAGAAAAGAATGAGGAATGTACGCCTCCATGCCAGATACTAACACCTCTGTTATGCGTTCAGCACAAAGAGATGGGTCTCTGACACTGAAGCAATAATCATTCCAGGGAAAATCAACATAATACCTCCTCAGGTCCTCCCAACTGGCAGAGGCAAAACGCCAGAGGCACCTTCGCTTTGGGGGATCCTGCGGAGGGATTGGAAAAATAGGACAAGATACAGAAATGAGATTGTGATGGGAGGAGCCCAACGGAGATTAAAGGGTGACAGCATAAGCAGAAGGGTTAGAGGTGAGGAAGAGATCAAGAATGTTGGGCGTGTCTCCAAGACGGTCAGGAATACGAGTAGGGTGTTGCAGCAGTTGATCTAGGTCATGGAGGACAGCAAAGTTGAAGACTAGTTCACCAGGGTGGTCAGTGAAGGGAGAGGAAAGCCAAAGCTAGTGGTGAACATTGAAATCTCCAAGAATGGAAATCTCAGCGAAAGGGTAGAGGGACAGAATGTGCCCCACTTTAGAAGTTAAGTAGTCGAAGAAATTACTATAGTCAGAAGAGTTAGGGGAGAGATAAACAGCACAGATGAATTTAGTTTGAGAGTGACTGTTAAGTCGTAGCCAGATGGTGGAAAATTCGGAAGACTCAAGAGCGTGGGCACGAAAGCAAGTTAAGTCGTTGCGTACATAGACTCAACATCCAGCAGGAGGGAACAGAGAGCTACTGTCAGTTGCCTCAGACAGCTGTGTTTCGGTGAGGAAAAGAAGATGAGGTTTAGTAGAAGAGAGGTGGTGTTCCACAGACTGAAAATTATATCTAATACCGCGAATGTTGCAGAAGTTAATGTAGAAAATGTTGAGGGAGGTGTCAAGGCATTTGTGGTCTTCAACAGGAGAGGTGTCCGACCTGGGACATTTTTGGTCCCCTTCCCAGAGGGGGACTCCGAGGCGTTGTTTATTTGGGGTCCCATTTTTCTTTTAATTTTTTATTTGGAGTGAAGGGTGTATGTGTGGTAAGTGCATGTAGTTTTGTGTGAAGAAGGAGATTTGTCTTTAGAGGGTAGGCTGTGACTACCCCTTTGAGTTGTGAGACACAAAGGGAAACATTCAACGAGATCACAGCAAGCTTTAATGGAAGGTTCACAGCACCTCCTGAACTAGTGCTATTAGATCTCACTGGGAGTAAGTTATTATTTCGGCAGGTGTCTACTACCTCCTCCTGTTAAGCTGATCGGTCTATAATTATTCGCATCATCCTTCCTACCTTTTTTTAAATATTGGTGTAACATTAGCTAAGTTCCAGTCCTGAGGTATCTCAGCAAACGTAAGTGATCTTTCAAAGATTAACTTAAGTGCTTCAGAAATACTGTCTACACCCTCCCTAAGTACTCTAGCATGTAGCTCATCAGGACCACTAGCTTTCCTATCGTCTAGTTCAAGAATAAATTTCCTAATAATTCCCGGTTTTATATCACTATTTTCTAAAGCTCTTAAACTACTCGTCGCATTGTTTGTAACAGGATTTCCTATTCTTTCCCTAGTAAATACTGAAGAAAATTGTTCATTCAATGATTCTACTATGTCTTCATTTTGATCCACTACTACACCATCTTTTCTGAGTGGTCCAATCCTATCCTTATTTCTTTTATCACTAACTTTGTAATAACTATATATATTTTTGGATCTTTACTCCCAGCT